>NC_056727.1:791680780-791910780 GCF_019279795.1 Protopterus annectens
TAGACTTTGGGAAGTCATCCATCCTGGGGTACACAGAAAATAACTGGTGTCAGAGCCATGGACTAAACCTAAATGCCAAGAAATGCATAATAGTATCCTTTGGGAAGTCATCCATCCTTGGTAACTATCATATTAACAACACATCCCTTAGAGTTCACCCAGTAGTCAGGGACTTAGGGACACACATAGTAATCTAGCCTTTGATCATCACTTGTCTACAGTGATGAGGAAATCATTCTATGTTGCACAACTTATAAACAAAGGTATGGCATCTAAGTCCAAGGAAGTCATTGTTCCACTGCATTTGGCATTCATCAGACCTATCATTGAGTACAATGCACCCTTTGGTATGTACCTAACCAGATATATCCAACAACTGGAATAGCCACAAAGGTTCCTCACTAAAAGAATACAAGGTGTAAGTAATAGGTCCTATGCAGACTGCCTCAAGGCCCTATCCCTGTATTCTGTCTCCTACATGCTTTTGAGGGGAGACCTATGCCTGGCATACAGGGCATTGCCAGACCACACTCTGATGGACCTTCTGCATATCCACAAAGCAAATAGTAGCAGAATTACCCATTCTGAAAACTTAAACCTTGCCTGTGATATAAATAGGACTTGCTGGAGAGATAGGTATGTATCCCAGAGACTACCCCATCTATGGAACAGGCTCCCAATCCATGTGAAGCAGAGTTCCTCCCTAACCCAATTCAAGCGCAACTTAGGCAACTGGAAGGGAGACCAGAAATGTATTCTCGCTTTGGCACCTATGTCTCTAATGCAGACAGGTAACCTGTAAATGGTTCATCTCCCAGGCCCATGCTTACACTTATCAAGGGTCTCAGAACTTGTCAGAGATTTGAGATGCATGGCTAGGCTTAAAAAGGCCCTTGTGGTCATTAGCCTAGTAAACACCTATGAATCTATGAATCTATGAACCTATGAGCCAGCATCCCCCAGTAAATGGCTGTGTGGGATGTCCACCCTAGCAAAGATCTGGTACAGCTGTGATGTGCGCCAGATATGGAAGTTGTGATAGTTGCCAGGGCTTCCTACCAGCTCACACATTCATGATAATGCCCTGGGCATTGCACATGACCTGGCAGTTGATGGAGTGGTATCCCTTGTGGTAGACGATGATTCTACGCATGTTTGCACACTGAGCCGTGCCACTCAAACATGCCAAGATTATTAAAAAATGTATTTTAACATATTTACTGTAACTTTTGAAACACAGTGATGATAGTTTTGCTCATATCTGTGTGTGTTATGCAATTTCTGACTATCTACCTATAATTTTACAGCCCCTTCTTTCTGTCTACAGTCCTCTACCAAGAATATTTCCATGTACACTATGGACACTGAAAAAGCATCTCCAGGGCTGCCTATCTGCTTACTGGATCATGCTATCTGCCTCATTTGCATGAGATTCACCTGCTTATGATGTGATTTGCATGCCACAGAAGTTTCCATGTTGGCTTTCTCAAGCACACTGCTCAACAGCGCTTACTGAATCTAAAAATGTTTGCGGCCATGTTAGCAGCATGGAGTGATGTCTACATGGAAAGAAATGTGTAAGCTTTATTCAATTCCCCTCATTATCTTAATATACAGCCTCTGATCAGGATAGCACCTCTGGCAATGATATACATTTTCCTTTCAGAAGGACAATATTGACTTTCTCACTTATTGGAGCTAGAATGCAGCATTTTAAAATAGACCACAAGCTGTTATAACTCTAAAGGAAAAGAATGCTTATATTAATTAATTCATACTTTGTAATGTAAGAATGGAACACTATTCTGATGAAATGGGAAGAAACCATTACTCCAATGGTAAAACAACATGCTATTTTTTAAAAGGTTGTGTAAGGTCTAGAGAACAAACTCAGTGGGACCAAATAATTTCCAGGGGGTATGAAAGAAATGTGAACTGGATCGTCATGCCACCTGAATTACTATTCAATTAATCCAAAAAAGAGTGTCAACATCCCAAATATTTTGGAGAAAGCTTTAGCAGCCTTTAATTGTAACACAATTCAGAAAGAAGTAAATTTCAGAGGAAATCACTTTGACATGATAACATAACTGCATCACCTACTAACAATGAAGTGGTAGCCACATTTCGACTGGGAATTCCTTCTCCTTTACTGCACATATAGCTGTAACAGTTAAAGCATTGCTACAAAATCAGCCACCTCCTGTCATATACTGCTAGATTAGCTACTGCTAAAAATAGTTTATTACCCAAACCTGAATATAGTCTCCATTTTCTGGTGCTGCATTTAGATAACAGTGTCAGTAGAATTCATGTGGCTGAATATAAATCTGTAGATTCATGCTTTTAGCAGACTTTCTTACACATCACTGCAAGGTGCTTGAAAACACAGACTAGCTTTCTGTGACCAACAGGACATAGATATTGCTAAGTACCCTTATCTTAATGACCTTAAACCAAGGTTACTGCCCACAACTTAAACGTAAACTTAATATCCAGGAAAGCAGCCATGATCTTAGAAGCTCACAGGGCAGTAGTTTTAGCCTGATCTTCCCTCATTCAAAGCTACTGCTAAACACAAAGCCTTTTCTCAACTGGGACCCTCCACCTGGAACCATTTGTCCCCTGAATTTAAAACTCAAGAAACCATTAAACAGTTGAAGAATGCATTAAAAGTATGCCTTCCAACAGAATCTCAGTTCAACTGTTACCTTAACAATGGTTATTCTCTCTTACCATGGTATTGGCATGCAACAATCTAAGCTGAAATCAAGAAACTCAAAAACATGATATAAAGCACCTTAATAAATAAGTGCATTCTTTCCTCTTGTAATATATATCATCCTGTAATGTACTGTCAACTTACTAATAATACTTCTGTATGTTGTTTCTCTTCCATGATAATCCTTCCTGTGTGTTGTAACCAGGTCACACTGTGTCCTTCTTATGGATTGTAACTTTTTTTTCAACAAAAAACATCTTTATTAAATTATCATGCATGACATAGGCCATGTTACATTTATATAAATGACAATAAACTATAGCAACACAATCTCAGTTGCAAAACGGATTATAAATCTTGATTAAATATATATATATATATATATATATATATATATATATATATATATATATATATATATATTGATTTTACAATGTAAATATATTGTATTACTATCGTGGATGCAAAGGGTCAACAGACATGTCCATCTACCTGGTTATCAAATAGTAAACAATGTTTAATGATAATACATCATTTAACAATGTGCTGGTTTTACATGCTTTCAGGATTTGAAGTATTATGTGATTTTAAGGTTATTTAATTACATTTATACTTTAAATTTAAAGTGATGCTATGAATTACAGCATTTATTTTCTTTTAACAATAATTCTATGTATTTTTAGAACAATTATATCAAGATATAACAGTTTTTATAAATGTGTGCTTAATATATGTATTCATATTATTTGTGCATTTTGTTTATGTGTGGCATGCTATTTGGCATTAATTAAGTAGCCCTGTACTCTGTACCCATCCTTAAAACAAGGGTAAGCAGCACAATATGCTAATGAAGGCATAAGTAGCTGCAGTATATGTTAATTAAGCAATCCAACATGTCACAGCCATTCAGGAATATATAACATGATTGTATACATTCTGTGCTCTCTTTTGCCCTGAAATCTAGTAATATTTGGAATACAGCCATGAAGACTCTTAGAAAACAAAACTGCTAGGGTTTGGTGACGCGATCTTTAACCTGTATGTGGAACAGGCTTTAATTCAAGATACTGCTGCTGCCAGACCACAGCCAAGAAAGAGAAGAATGTTCAGACTCCATTTGTCTTATCATGGACTGCATGATACAGGCATTGTAGAGCAATATAACGTGGACAAGGATACACTAGAGGAAATATGAAACCTCCACCTCTCTCACCTGAGGCTCCAGGGAAATCATGGCGAACCCATTCCAATGGAAACTAAGATATATTTAGCATTACATATCCTAGCTACAGGTACATTCCAGAGACCCACAGGTGATATATTAGGCATGTCAATGGCCTCAGCTTCTAGAACCCTACATCAGTTTCGAAATGCAATGCTTCAACATGCAAGGGATTATATCTGTTTCCAACACGTCTCAGAAGAGACTGCAATAACCACGAATAAAATGTATGTCATAGCACACTTCACTGAGATTTTGGGGGTCAAAGACTGCACACACATAGAAATAAAATTCCCACCCACTGAAAAGGGAATGAGGTACATCTACAGATAATGATTCTACTTCATTAACTGTCAGGTTGTCTGTAATGTGTAAGGGATCATCTACAATAACTGTATATGGTCCTGAATAGTTCCCCTATACTGGATTGGCTAACTAATAAATAATTCAACTACTCATGCTTTTATTAGGATATTGTGCAGTTCACACTTATTTTATGGATGTGCATGAAGTGCAAAGCTGGTTTCAAATAGTGCAGGTATTCATGAATCCAGCAGAACTGCTTCTTGGCTGCAATTTGTCCATTGGTGTTGTCACAGCATGTGTAGCATTTATGTTTTGTTTAAATAAACTCAATTAATGTTGCCTGAATTTTATTTGTTTTTTATTTTATTTATTTTACATTTGTTGACTGGGTTAGTCAGACTGAGCTTAGTAGCTCATTTTCAGCGGAGACCCGGGGAGAAAAGCTCCACAGGAAGTTACAATTTCATTAAATAAGAGAATTAGATTATATAACAAACAATAGGAGTTCAGCAATTTCATACAATATTAGTATAGCTGTTAGAGATAATGAGGATATGCCAAGAGCAGAGCAATAATCTGTCACTAGAGAAATGCAAACATTTTTATCTACATTTCTCTGAGAACTCTGAATGGTTGTTAAAAAAAGTGCTATATGACTAGAAATGGCAGTTATACTTGGAGTACAAAAACATTTTCAGACAGTGATATATGCCTAACATCAACCAAAGGGGAATAACCAAAATGTTAAACATGTGTAAATGCTTTCATGTGAAGTAATCCTCACAGAAGGGTTTTATCATAATTATTAATATACATTTTTGTGGGGGTAGGGGAATCTTTATAGTTGTATATTACATGTATCTAGTTCTAGAGAGCCATACTTTTAATTTCTTTTGGTCACGATGCCTGCATATATTCATATATCTTTTGTTGCCAGTCGCTTTGCTTAATTTACTTTTTTGTTTCTTATTTTTCATCACATATAGGAATATGGTGGCCAAAACATCTGGCTCATATAAACTGCCATTCACAAATGCAGAGAGTAAGGTGATTGTGCAGGCCCCACAGCAACATAATTCAAACCTGAACTAAGAAGTCCTCCTGTGAATGTATTTGAGAGCAGGTTGTCAATTATGTCAATGTGGTGCGAGGACATGGCAACAATAATGTGAAAATCAGACATCTGGTCAGTGACATGATTACCAAAGCCAAGAACCATGCAGCTCCTATTGTGTGGAAATGGAGAACTACTGGGAGTGGCTCTGCTATTGAACCACCACTGACTGATAGACTTCCTGTCCACTATAAGAGACAGACAGCTCATCAGAGGGTTCCAGATTCATCACTGATGTAGGTGTTCAGGTAGAGTATGAGCCAAGTGTGCCTACTAGTGAAATTCAAGGTATACCATATTAATAATTATTTTATATATATATATATATATATATATATATATATATATATATATATATACAACATATATATATATATATATATATATATATAAATATATATATATATATACATATGTATATGTATATATATATTTTTTTATAAAATATCTGTCTCTCTCTCTCTCTCTCTATATATATATATATGTATATATAAATATATATATATATATATATATATATATATATATATATATATATATATATATATATATATATATATATGTATATATAGATGTGGGTCTACTTCTAAAGGCCATCTACCACACCACCAACTTTTGAAATCCCAAGGCAAAAATCACGAAACCTGAACAGCAGTTTTTACCAGGGTAAGTTAATACGTGGCCAACTATCAATGAAACATATGCCAAGGTAAGTAAACCCCCCCCCCAACCAAATATAGCAATTCTGAGATCACACTACAGTGAACAATAGGGCATACTGGCCAACTGTTTACTTACCCTATTAAACAGTCACTGTTTGGGTTTCTGAGGTTTCATGATTCTCATCTTGGGATTTTGAAAGTCAGTGTTGTGGCAGTTGGCTTTAGAGACAGACCCATATATATATATATATATATATATATATATATATATATATATATATATATATATTACAGAGAGAGAGACCGAGAGAGAGCGAGAAAGTGAGTGATGAGGAAGGGAGAGGGAGATAGAAGATACAGAAAGAGGAAGGAGGGAGGAAGAGGGGGAGAGAAGGTAAGTGAAGAGCAGATTGTTGTATAATATGTTTCTTAATATGCAGATTTAAAGTGGACTTGTTACTGTTTATTCCTGTTTCATTTCCATGACTTCTGTCTATTCACACCTGGTACTGATTTTCCACAACCATCTGCAAATGGTTTTCCTATTACTGTACCAGCTCTCAGTATAAGGCTGAGGCTTGGAATTGCTTAGCCAGCAGGGGCGGCCCGTGCTATTGGACTGCAGGACTGCAGCCCTCCCAGCTGTAAAATAAGAAAATTAAACAAAATTAAACAAATTATAAAATAAAAATAACAAAAAGAAAATAATAAAGTAACTGCGAGTCCCAGAACATCTCACATGCGCACTCGCGGCATTTCCGATAATCAGACTGCTGGTGAACCAGTCTGGAGCATGCGCACAGAATCCAGACTGTCTCCCCCAGCAGTCTGGACTACAACATGTGCATCTACATTTTCCCAGCAGTCAATGTAGTAGTTCAAACTGCATAGACTGGAAGGGGATCAGACTGCAACGTCCGCAGGCAGGGTGGTCTCGTGGGACAGAGAGAATGAGCCTTAGGTTCTCTTGGGGATAACAGCTCCTCAGCTGGCAGTGATGGTGCAGGATACAGTGCAATGAACAATGAAGCTTCAGACTTTGCAGGTGTGTGTGCACTGGCCCAGTCACTACATAGTGGTGGGTAGAGAATAAGGCTTGAACCCTGTACCTTGGGCCCAAATGGCAAAAGCCTGAATTCCCTACCCACCACCATTCGTAAAAATAAATGCAGATTTTTGCCTCATATTTGTTCTGTTCCTCATAAAATCTGTGGTTCCTATATGTTTGTTTCTCAGCACAGCCAGTTGTGCAGTGGTGCAGTGGTACCATTGTTGCTTAACAGCTACAGGTTGTCTGGTTTGATTCTTGGCTGGGGTGCCTTCTATGTGGAGTCTGCATGTCCTTCCTGTGTTTGTGTGGGTTTGCTCTGGTGTCCTCTCATCTTACAAAGACATGTCTGGAGTGTTTCTTCCTCTGCCAAAAATTGCCATTTGTTCCAAGTCAGACTTCCCTGGTTAACAAATGTTAAATAAATAAAAATGACAAGCATTGGAATTTCAGACTTCATATTCTTCAGAAAGTACATGGTAACACAAAACCTATTATTATAGCAAGTTTATAAGTTTATAAGATGGATATTTGAAATTTGTCCCTATTTTTGGGACTGTATTCCCCCATTATTGGCTTCATCCCAGTTTTTTGTGCCAAGGCTGAGAGCTATGGTGATAACTGAACTCACTGAATATGTTTGGGGGCTGTATTCCCCCATTATTGGCTTTGTTCAGGTGTTTTGTGCTAAGATGTTGACAGCTATGGGGAGAACTGAATTCACTGAATGTAGCCATTTAAGTTTCAGTCTTCCTCTTTCATAAAATGGATGATTGGTTTGGCATAATGGTATGTTGCTTTGACTGTTTTGCACAGGGTCCTGTGTTCAGTGCTTGGCAGTGAAATATATGGTGGTAACGCAGCATTTTATTCTAGCAACTTTCCAACATTATACCCTAAATTTTGGCTTTTTCCAGATTTCTTGTGCTGCAAAGTTCAGAGATACAGCTGAGTGTCAAGTAGATTTTACAAAAAGCTGAGAGCTTCAGGGGAACAAAAGTTTAGTGATGCTTATGCTGAGTCTGCTAGCATTGTTAATAGCACAACCGGTAGTGTACTTGCTTTTGATGCAGAAGGCTGTGGGTTCTACTCCTGCAGTAGATAGATGCATTGCTGATACTGTACTGTATTGTAAATGGGTGGATGCTGCAGTCCTTTTTGGTGAAGATACCTAGTAATGCTGAACCTTTTAGAAGTTTGCCATCCATTCCCTATTGCAATTATTAGATTACTTTTACTTCTTCAGAGATTGTGCATATTTACTGATACTTTGATCATGTTTTCCCCATGAAACAAGTAGATAGTGGTTGTCAGGTTTATCATTTTTAATGAAACGTAGGCAATTTATTCCTCAAAGGTAACAGACACTTTATTCGTAGATGAAACAATGACATATAAAGTTGCTTGCTAGCAGCAACCTCTTCATTAGTTACAGATTTCTTTAATGTGGAATTATTTAGATGACTTTTACTTCTTCAGAGATTGTGCATATTTACTGATACTGGTGGACTGTAGAAGTTTGAGTAGACTTTTATGATAGAAATGTTCTGAATTGGGCAGTTTTGTCGTTATTGGTGCATGCATTTTTTTCATTGTTTATTGGAAAAATGTTTTAAATTGGGCAGTTTTGCCATTATTGGTGCATGCATTTTGTTTCATTGTTTACTGGAAAAATGTTCAAAACAAATTTAAAAAGCCCTCTACAGCTGTACTATATTGTACAAGGAATATAATTTAATAAAATTAGAAAGGTGTATCAAAGACCACATGTATGTTTCATGTGCAAGGGGCCTGTGATTTGAAAACAGATCAAAGTCAATCTTTATCTGTCACTGGCAAAATGTATTTTCTTTGAATGTAGGTTTCAATGTTGTTTCAATGAATGTGAGTTTCAAGGGCAGAGAAGTTTTCATGCTAAGTCTTTTTTCATTGTGAGATTGCATTGCTTTGTTTAGCAGCTGTCTTAGTGTTTGTGCTGTAAAATGCAAAATAAAACCTTCAAATGAAGTTCAAATCATTGCAGAAGTAAAGCAGTATTCACATTAGTGTTTATGGTAAATGGGATGAAATAGCCAAGTAATGGTTCATTGGAATAACTGAAGGGGGGAGGCTCAATTCAACTACAATTTTGTGAGGGGGAAGGGAGACAAACTCAAAGACAGCCCCAGCTGAACTATACCTCTCAACTGTCTAGATTTTCACAGAATGAATAGATTTTTGCTTCTTATTTTTGGTTTGTTCCTCATTAAATGTGTGGTTTTCTGGCAAATAATTTAGGAATTAGGTCACTAAATAATGACAGACACTGAGTTTCAGACTTCATAACCTTCAGAAAAATGCATGCTAAAGCAAGACCTGTTATTCTATCAACTGTCTCACTTTATACAACAATTTTTTGTACTGTTTATAAGTATATTTGGCCTTGTCCAGATTTCCTGCATTAACAGGTTGAGAGGTATGTGCAAATAAATTGCTTTAAATAATTAGGTACATCCAAACCTCTAAACTGTCCCCAATTTTGGCTCAAAATGTTGCTCTTCCCCTAATAATCCCACCGCAAAATGGCAATTTTGGAAGAAAACGTGGAGGGTTTACAATTAAGAAATAACTGTAATAATCAGAGTTATAGATTACTTTTATTTTAGAAATGCATGCAGATTATTTTATTTTGTCAGCTGCTCATGTTAGCAGTACTAATATTAAAAAGGTATCCTTTTTTTGACAGGTTACCAGCTGTATTGTGTGGCTATTTTATATTTTTGCATCACATTTTGGTCCATTTTTCATAAAATTGTATTTTTTTGGCAAATTAGTAGCAAATCATTAAAGACTGAAGTTAGAAAATAATGACAGACATTTGTGTTTCAGATTTCATACCCTTCAAAAATTCATACTAATGCAAGACCTACTACTCTATTAACTTTCTAAGTTTATAAGAGCAATATTTAAAATTGACGTTATTTTTGGGCCTTGTCCCACTTCTATGTATGGCTTTGTCTAGATTTCTTGCTCTGAGGTTGAGAGGTATGACAAATGTGTCAGGGCCATCACAGTCAGCCAGCGACATTTCAAATTGTGACATACTTGTTGCACCCAACTGCCTCATGTAGTGTGACTCTGGATGTGTCCAAGCAAGGCAAGGAGCAGTTATGCAGTGTAAATGTGCAAAGTATCCCCCCATCCAAGGTAGACACAAGTACTACTTTTATTCTGCCCTTGATTTTGCAGAATGTTCGGGTTTGTCATATTTTATACTGTTGATTTATGCGTATTATTACTCAGAAAGTGCCTGTTGCTCTGTGTTTAAGTAGCAATGCTTTAATGACCATCAGGTAAGCTTCTCTGGGATTGTAAAATGCAAGTAAGCTTTAATAAGCTTACTGTTAAAGAATTGCCAACAGTGAAAGCCTTTCTGTTGCCATGCAGAGAATACTTGCATAACTAGATAATGTATAAGCCTTGGGTATTGAAATGCATATGACAGTATTTGTAATAAAAGACAGGATTACATTATTATTTTAAGAATCTCATTACATTTGTTGGAGACTTGCAGTCATCTTTGCAGGCTTTACCTGTAAACCAAACAGAATGCCAGTCTATCGTGTGTGGTTCATTACCTGTACAGTAATCCTTTAAGCGATGTATCTTGAGCTTGTTTCTTGTTTGCTTTTCATTTTTTACTTTAATCATGTTTCCCCATGAAACAAGTAGATAGTTGTTGTCAGGCAGCAGGTCTTTTTTGGATAACAAACATTTTTACAAGTGGGGGTATCACAGAGATTGCTACTTTCAGCATGTTACCTGGTACTTTAATAAAGCTGAATATAAATTATAATTGGAACTGGAGTACAAGGAGAAGTAGTTTGAGTTGAGTGCTGCTTGTTTTTCTTGTACTTAATTTTGACTGGCATTCCAGTAATGTATTTAAAAAGTAATTTATTTTTTCATGCCTCACAGTCTTTTTGTTTCCCTCTAGATATTAAGTAAGCTGTCATGCAGCTAATGCATTGAAATATTCTTCTACACTTCACATTGTCTTGATTGTACTCTCATAATGACGGTTTGGCACCCAGGGCAGCGTATTTAATTAAAGTTCCAGGTTTTGTGGTTTTGAGCATATCTCCTCCCCTTTTTAGTTGACCAAACCCCTTCCCATTGGCCCCGCTCATTCAGCTGTCTCCTGCAGCCCCCCTTCGATTTGAACTCACCATCCGCCACTGTTAGCCAGACAGTCTCCAGTACAACTCGCATTTGATGCAGTGGGGAACAATATCATCAGCATTACAGGTACATGAAGAGGCACAAGCAGGACCTCCTGTGTTGATGGGAGGATGAATTTAAGACTTTCAGTACCACTCAATTGTGTTTGCATATGACCTATCAGCGTTCAAAGATATAGCATGAATTAGCCATCCAATAAATGTATTTATTATGGTTTCATATATTGCATTTTTTCCCTTCTGTAAAGCTGCAAATGATATTACCTTGATATGTGAGGTGCATCAGGAGAGATTGGCTCACCTCAGAGTGGCACAGGGTAAGTATGCATTAGATATAAATGCAAGCCAGATAATACTTTTCAGGCCTTCAGTTCATATAAGCATGAGCAGGCATACCTAAACTTTATATCAAACATGCATGCATGTTCCAATAGCTTTTGCTGATTGCATGCAACAGTGAGTATACACAGCAGTAGAAATTAACTTTTATTACTGGATGGCATTTCTAAAATCTTCACTGCGATATTAAATGATATTAAAAATTCAGATTTAGTTACTGGAATTATGAACCTGGAAAGCATATGTCCAACATGCCATATTAAAATAAATATCTCAATTTCACATATAACAGCAGTGAGATTGATTTATGACACAATAATGCCTTCACATCCTACTGAGTGTGACAAAAGTAAACATATTTATGTGTCATATTTGTTCATCTATTGAAATAATAAAATAATGTGACATGCTGTTGATCTCATTCTCCTACCCAAACTCCCTCTCTTTTTTTTTTTGTTTATATTATTTGTATTTATTTTTGTAAACATTGCTGCTGAAACCCAAATGACCATCAGCGCAGGAGGTAGACCAACCTCTGGTGTGTGTCCAGCCACACCTCTAGAGGTGGCTGCGGTGGCCCAACCCCATGCACCACTGGCACTCAGCACATCTGGGTCACAACCTGTCTGTGTTGCCTCTGAAACTCCTGTCTTACCTGCCCCAACTGTGCCAGGTCACTCTGCCCCAGCTGCTGGTGTAGTGGTACCTGCCTGGAGTAGTATTGGAGGTAGCCACTTTGTCACCCATCAGCAGCTGACAGGGTTGGTGATGGATGGAATGTAGAGTGGCCTCGATGCCTGAATTGGCAGAGTTGAAAAGGTCCTGTGTCGGGCTGCAAAATTGATGCCATGTCCACCACTGACCGAGGAAATGAAACAAAAGGCATTGATGGCAGCTCTGAGAGCAAGAACTAGATTCTCACTGTGCTCATGTTGGATGCAGATGCACCTCTGATGTCCCCTACCTATCCCCAATCATAGTGTCCCCCAACATTTTGTGTCCACCACCATTGTTGTTTGTCTTTTATGTCTTGTATGTCTGCACCAGCTACATAACCTACCCTACCTATCTGACCACTTTCTTCCTAAGTACCTTCCCTAACATTCCTATCTCAAAAAAAAAATGAGCACCCGTCCCACCAAAACAAATACACTCCATACATAGTTCTCCCCTTCACCTATGTGACTTTTTGACACAGTTGATTTGGTCCAATTGGCTATACAACGTGATTCTATTGTCAACCATTCGTGGTGTGGTGACTCTCCTAAGTCATCGGATCCTGAGGGCAATTCTACATTTATGCTGTGAAGAGGTGGATAGCTATTGTGCTCTCCCATCACTGTTCTGCAAATTCATTTATTCTTTCCCTTGTGCCCTACCCTCTACTTGCCCCCCATTTTCACCACTGTCCTATTAACCCCCTTTTAACCCCTTTACACATTTAATCTGTTCAAAAAAATAGAATCACATTCACCACATATGGCCAGAAATGGCCCATGCAAAAAAAAAAAAGTCAGTTTCTGTAATCATCATTAGCGTGGAGCTTGGCATCATACACCAGTGCTGAGTGACAATGAAAGGTGTTTCACATCCTATGGCAAAAACTGATGACTTTTCTTTTCAGATTTTTTTATTTGATATTACATATCAATAACCAATCAAACTGTTTACAAATACAACAAAAAAGAACTATATACAATGTCCATAACAAAGTATATAAATACCATCAGTTAATACTTCTCTAATACGTTACACAATTTCTGCCAAGCAATTAACTGATGTGTTGTATTACTAGTTTTCATTTTTATGGTAGAAAATTTATTACAAACTGATTTAGCTAAATGAATAAATTCACTTTTAAATGAGATAGTAGACTTAGTTTTCTAATTTTTCATAATGACTTTCCTTGCTATTGATAAAATTGACCATAAAAGAGGTATTTGGTATGCAGGTATGACTTCTGTGACTGGTACATTGAATAATATAAGAAAATCTGTAATAATGCAGTTATCAGTCCACAACATTTTACAAAAATATCTAAAATCTGTCCAAAAAGATGTTATCATTTTACAGTTAATGAAAATATGAAATCAATCAGCAGCCAGTGTTGATTCACATCTCCAACGTTTTATATTATATTTTTTCTATAAATTATGGCAGCTTTATGTAGTGTTAAAAAAGCTTCTATGTAAACATTTCCATACGTAAATTCTCTTGTATGGAGCAGATGTTGCCTTTCCTGCTGATTTCAAACAAAGGTTTTTTTATTATTTGTTGTAAATTCTTCTTTGTTTATTTTAGTTGAGTAATTCCAGAAGGATAAGTCGAGAGAGCTAAAATCACTTATAATTTTATATACCTTTGATATGAATAAGGTGTTCATAATGGAACTATTACTAATAATAGAGATGAATTCTAAGATTTTAGGCATGGTTTTATTGTGTGTGTCTACATGTAATATAATTTTATTCTGAATGAATTCTTTACAAGTTTGAATATCAAGCCAATTACTGTTCTGCAAACTGTATCTAGCTATCAAATAATCAGCTGAGTGAATTTTATTTCCAGACATAAACTGATGCCAATACAACAAATTACTTTACTTTAACCCAAACATTTTATTTACATCAAAAGAAATCAAACATTCACTATTAAAAGCTATCAGGAATACTGTTATTAATACGTTTTTAGTTATATGATTCGAGTACATAAGTCTTTTAAAAATTAGTAATTAATATATGAGAGGAAAGAATGTGAATTTCTGTTTATCATTTAGAGTATAGCCTTTTAAGGTCCAGATAAAGACACTTCTTTCTATTTTAATGAGTGTCAAATAATAATTTATTTACTAATAACATGTTCTCATGAATTGATTTCCAGCAGGATGAATATGATGACTTAAGCCACAAGAGTACTATCTTAATAACAACTGAATTTAAGTAAAAATCAATATAATATTAGGAAAATTGATGCCTTCCACCTCTCACCTAGTTGTATGCCAGTATAAGGAGACTCTGGGTTTTTCTGGATACCATAAGAATTTGAGTAAAATATCATTTATTTTTTAATGGTTCCTTTAAGTGGAGGAATAATTAGTGATTGATTGATGAATAGAATTTTTGGTAGTATGACAATTTCAATTAGAGGTAACATGTCTTCAAAAGTAAAAACATAAGCTGTTCAAGTTTTCTGTTAGATTGATTATTGTATTAATTAGATGCTGATAATTAACTGATATTGATTGTTTATAAGTGGATTCAATGCTAACTCCTAAGTTTTTAATATGTGCATTATCCCAATTAAAGTTTTTACAGGAGTTGAACTTTGTGGATACTTGCTTATTTATCCGAAGTTTTATTTTGATTGAATTTTAGACCTGACACTTTCTCAAATAAATTTATAACATTAACTAAGTATTTCAATGATGACTCAATGTCACCACATTATTAATAAATCATTTGCAAAAAGTAGAATTTTGGGAGAGAGTTTTATCATCTAAATTATAACTTTTTATGTTTTTCATATTTCTTATATGATTAGCAAATGGTTCTATGGTGGGTGCAAAAAATAGGGGGAACAAGGGGCATCCTTATTTTGTACCTTTTTAGCATTTTAAATGGGATAGAAATGTAAGAACTAATCTTTACAAAAGAAATAGAGTTTTCATTAAGCTTTTTGATTAATATTATAAAGTCTGAGGAAAAATTATATTCATGCAGTAATAGACATGACCAATTTTGGGAAACAAAAGCTTTATCCATATCAAGACTTATTAACGATAATTCATTCTTCTTTTTATTAGCTATATCTATTAGGGAAAAGAGCCTTATTATGTTATCTTGCACTTTCCTATTAATTATGAATCCTGTTTGGTCTTCATGTATTAGCTCAGAGATTATGGTATTTAGTCTTTTTGCCGATATAGACATACAAATCTTATAGTCTATATTCAACAGAGATCTTGGTCTGTAAGATGAACATAAAGTGGGTTCATTATTAGGTTTTAAGATAGGAGAAACTAGAGAATATTTGTATGAAGGTGGAATATTAGATGCAGTTTTAACTTTCTGAAATGTATTTAGCAGAATTTTTAGTATATTGTCAGGGAAAAGTTTATATAATTCAGGGATTATTCCATCTAGTCCTGGCACTTTGTTAGTCTTTAGGATTTGTATTTGATCATTTAGTTCTTTGAAGGTGAAGGATTTGTCTATTTCAGTAATTTGTTCTTTTAATAATTTTGTTGAAGTTTTTTTAGAAAGTCCTCAATAATCATGGTGCTACTTATATTCAGCTTTGTACTGTTAATACTATCATAGTAGTTATTAAAACAATTTAATATGCATTTTATGTCTGAGACTTTAACTGTTTTGTTCTTAAGTTTTTATATAATTTCTTTGTTGTGATTTTTTTTCATTTAAATATTTTGATCTAATAGGTCTGTATTAGTTTGCCGAAGTCACTCTTCAGTGAACACACATCCATTGACCCCTATTAAGAGAAAAATCACTTCCGTGATTCGCTGAATATTCCCAGGGCAAAGAAATACTTGCCCTGCAGCACAACGGACTCAAATCTAGCTAACTCTAATCCACCCAAGTGGGGGGCTTCACCCCCAACTATATATACCAACTCTGAGATTGCACTGCAGTGGAGAAAAGGGTAAAGTTGTATATGGAGCAAGTATTTCCTTGCCCTGGAAGTATCCAGTGAATTGTGGAAGTGATTTTCACTGAATATGGGTCAATGAATGTTTGTTCACTGAGTGAATTCGGCAAACTAATATAAGCTTGATCTAATTGCTATTTTGTGTAAGCTTTTAGAGTTTAATGAATATGAATGTAGTTTGATATTTTCTAGATTGATAGAAATTTTATGTTGAAGGATATCTTGGTATTCTTTATTTAATGTTTTAATATTTAAAGTGCTGTTTTGTCACTAGGTATAAGATTTAGTTTTAACTTGTCAATTTCATCTTGTGAATCTGTTAAATTCTTGTACCATTCTTTTCTCTTAGATAAGTACCAGTTTAACTTTATCATAAAGAACAACTTTTAATGTATGCATAAAATCATATGTATAATCTCACCATTATTATGTATTCAATTCTATGCCTTGGTTAATTTCTTTTAAGATCCATTCTTGAAAGGCTTTTACTTTAGTTATGTATGTCAGGACTCTTTGACAAAAGTTTAGATTATCAGGGCAAATAGTTATTTTAAAAATAATGGTATTATGATCAGATAAGGGGCATGAAAAAAAATCAATTATTCAGCTATTTTAGAAAGTAAAGAGCTATTTACCAAAACTTTATCTATATTTGTCTGAGTTCCAAATCTATAGGAGTAGTGGGTACATTTTAAGTAAGATGGTAATTTTATTTCAAATATGTCTTTCATACTCCTTGTGTTTATATTATTGTGTAAATATTTCACTGTTGAAGACATTTTGAAGGATTTAGTGTTTGTGGTATCATCATGAGATAGAATAGAGTTAAAATCACCAGCTAACAATATCTCACCCCTGAAGTATAGAGTCATGATATCTAAATACCTAAATAATTGTGACATTTTGACATTGCCTGCTCTTCTTGAGTTGTTTTTCAGCAAATGTGCTTAAACCTGCTGCACTATTGGAATACAGAATAATGCCACTATTTTTAAACAGTTCCTGTGACATGTATTAGGCTGTTGGATGTCATGAAATGAGAGTTCCCATGTGATGTCTTGAGATAATTCACATGTCTATAAACTTCTGTTTTTGCATAGTGTAAATGGGTCAATTTTAGAAGTATGTCAAACTAGTATTTCATGTTATTTTATATTATTATTGGTGTACAAATATCTTTATTTCTCTCAAATTATATTTACTGAACCAGACAAGGAATTGAACAGTAATAATGCATTTGTGGTGACTTATTAACACACCTTTATCTTGGCCATGTCTTAATCTTGTTTCTACTTTCCTACCCCTGCCTGCTCCCTATTGGAAAAACTTTATTGCTCACAAGATAACAGATTAGTTATAGGGAAAAGTCTAAGCGTAACACAACAGAAAGACGGTTAGAAATGTCCCATAAACTGTCTCCATCTCTCTCATCACTGTTTACTCTTGAATATTTATTAGGTTGCTGTATGTAGTGTTCACCTTATGGAAATTTACATTTGTCATTACTGTGATGAAGCTTAATGCCTACATTATCCATTGCTTCAATAAGTTGTCAGTTTCCCTTCAGTTGAATGATTTTAAGTGTGTGCAGTAGGACTTCCTATGTGGTGTGATGAGATAAAGCTCAGACCTAGGCTTATTCTTCCATATTGTCAAGGGTTTTAATCCAGACATTTGACAAAGTGTTACTGATAGTTTTTGATATGATTATTTTGTATGTAACAGTTGGCTACACATGTAATTAAACCCATAATTATCCAGCTTTTGTCTTAATCTGCTTGCTCTCTATTGGGAACACTTTATTGTACAGAGCATCATAGAGTAATGAAGATGGCAAACCTATGAGTAATACATCACTAAGATGACGAGCAGAAATGTTTTCTGTCTGTCTGTCTCATTCTCCCCCCCATACCTCTTTATCTCTTAGAACAAGAAATCTTGACAAAGTCATAAATAATGGGGGACAAAGGCCCAAAAATAGGGACAATTTTTAAATACTACTCTTACAAATTTAGAAAGTTGATATAATTTTTGTTAGCATGGATTTCCTGAAGGGTATGAACTTTGAAACTCAAATGTAGGTCATTGTTTTCTGACTTCACTCTTTAATGACTTACCAATGATTTGCCAGAAAACCACAATTTTATGAAAAATGGACAAAAATATGAGGCAAGAATTTATACAGGTGAAAGGTATATTCTCCCCCTCTCTTTCTATCTAACCCCTTCTGTGTTATCAGTATGTGCATGATGTCTGGCACTGAGCAGCAATAGTAATTTATGGCAAATGGCAATTCATGGTTTATGGCAAAATCTCATTAGTTTTTGCCTTGGAACACATTACTTCACTGCAAATATTCTTAAGCTTGCTGTGCTGTAGCAAAACAGAATAAAAGTAGCAGAGTGTGATACAGTTACGCTTACATATCTCTGTGGCTGCTGGATGCCATGTACACCCTGAGGGTTGATACAATTGATAAACATAATGAAGGCTGATGCCTATATTCTCCCTTTCTATAACATTTTGTCGGAGTTCCTTAAAATGTCTGATTTTGACAGAAGCATGGATGAGTTCCTATGTGATGAGCTGAGATAATCCTCTGGTCTGTAAAATATTTATGACAGTCAAAAGTTTGAATCCAGAAGTGTGTCATACAATTTTGTCATGTTTTTCCATATTAATAGTATGTGTGTAACTTGGGCTATATATGTTATGAACCCACCACTGTCCTCCTTATGTCCTCATTATGTTTGCACTCTCCCACCCCTGCTTGGACCATATTGGAAACATTTTATTGTACAGCAAAATATCTTTAAGTGTACATATTTTCAAAGGATGCCCACCTTTCTGTATCTTGATTTGTGGTATGTTCATCACAACGTATGTGAATTTCTAGCAAATCATTGAAGATTGATGGCATTAAGTAATGCCACACATTTGATTTTCAGACTTTATATAGGTGAGAAACTGCATTATCCTAACACATTTGAATTTTATAAGGGCAGTATTTACAAACTGTCCTGAACTTTTGGCTTTTCTCTCCCATTAATTTTTGCCTTTGTATTACACAGCCAGACAGAATAATCATGATGACAACCCTTAGAGTACCACACCACAGAGATGTGTGGAAATGTCTCATAATCAAATGTCTTTGTATGTGCCTATCCCTGTTTCTAATTGTCTCCCTCTTCTCCTCCCTTCTCTGTCATCAGTCTTTCTCCACAGCATTTGTGCGATGCCTGGCACCAGTATATGTAACAAAGGAAATGACATTACGCAGCTTATGCAAAATCTTTTGAGTTTTTGCCTTTGGACACATTAGTCTGATGCCCTTTGCACTACTGTGCTTTGCCTCACTGCTCTAAAGACAGGCTGATAGCACTATAAGAAGGTAGTTATTATTGTCTCTTCAACAGGCTGTAGAGTTGAATATACACCATATCAGATGTTCCAATAGTAAACAGCATTATGAAATATACTCCCCACAAACCTCCTTGCTTCATAATGTTTCCATTGTCAGGCTTTCCACCAGCATTCACATGCTTAGTCTCTCATGTGTTATATATTTATTCATAACCTGCTGATATCTGCCAAGAAATTTCTGCAGGACATTATGTACAATCAAGGTTTTATGTCTTAACAAGCATAGTACAATTGGTGCATTTGGACAATGTTGCTGTTATACACACATAAGGACTTATGATCAGTGTTGTTTCATTTCCATCCATGTTCTGAAGTATATTAATTATGACATCTACATGTGTGTTGTAGATGTATTAACTTTATTAATCAATCAAGTCTGTGCAGCTATACACCTGTATCATCCATAAAATGAATAGTGTAATGCAAGTACCATGAGCAATGTGTAAATGACGATACATAAAAACTTAGGATAACACATCTCTCTGTTTTGCATTTGATCAGTAGCATACCTCTTTCTATGACTATACTCCTTATTTGCACAAAAGTTTACATAGATCACCATACACTATTACTAATTCCTGTTCTAAGTTCAACAACTCAAAATATAATTATGCATGCACTAATACTTTGCCATCAATTGTGCAAATGAGCTTGTCAGTGGAGTGCTTCAGGGAAAGATTTAAAAAAATGAATGAGAGCAGATTGTATAAGTTCTGTGTGTGTTAATGGACTGTTGTACCCAATATATGTGTATTTCAGTGTGTTGTTGACTGAACACATTATTCTGTAAAGTTATGTCTGCACTCCAACACTTAAACTGGGAAATGGTGTACAATGGTGTGGAACCTTTTCACACAGAATTCATGAGTGTTACTTAGTGCAGTGCCACATTTTTTACCTGTCTGCTTATATTTAGAGTACACTTTGTCCAAGCACGAGTGCCTATAATTGAAAATGACACAAATGACTAATGTTTGCATACAGTCACCCTGAGATGAACACTCATGAATGCTTGGTTGCCAATCTACTATTTAACAAGTGTGATTGTCCTCAAAGTGCAATACTGTGACACTGGTACATGTCACTCACACTAACACAATGTACATGAATGACAGATTAGATAACATATCTGAGCATTCAGTAATTACTTGTGATCAGTAATGCTGCTATTTCTTCCTCTCAGGGCACATCCCTTTTTACCCCAAACTGTCCACTTTCACACATTTAAAGTCAGACTTCTCCTGTGGTTCATTTGATTAATACTGCATACTGTAGACTCTATGAATAGATAGGTAGGTGTTTGAGTACAGCAGTGACTGGGTTTCAAGCGTGTGCATTTATGGGTGTGTGTTTGTACTGCTAGTTAGGACATCATTGACCCACACATCTGATGTGTCCACTTCTACTCAGGAGAAACATTTAAACTGGAATAGGACTCTCCCGTCACCTTATCCCACTTTTAACACAAACTTGTTCTCTGCAACACACTGATGATGTCATCCTGTCAAAAGTGCACTCTCTCACAGTGAAAGTCATACTTCAACTGTGGTAGGTGCATTTGATACATGCTTTCTAGACTGTGTAACTAGATAGGTAAGTAGTTTGAATCCAACAATGCTGAATGTTTGATTGTGTCTTGCTCTAGTATCAGGTCTGTATGGCTTCATCAACAGATGTGTTGTGTTCACTTCCACTCAGGAGAAATATTTAAATTGGAAGAGAGATAACCCCCACCATTTTGTCCCACTTTTAACACAAACAAAATCTTTGCAACACATTGATGAGGTCATCCTTTAAAAAGTGTGCTCTCTCACTATCGAACTCAGACTTCTCTTGTGGCACTTGCAGTTAATATTGTGCTCTATAGATTGTGTAACTAGCCAGGTAGGTGGTTCACATCTCACATTGTTTAAATAGAGTGATTGTATGTACTGTCATGTACCACTGGCACCATCACAGTACTCATTATTTTCTTATTTCACTGACAGAGAGCTACTATATCAATTTCTAGCATTCCCAGACAAATCCCAGTATTGGCAACAAACAAGATTTGATAATGCTTTCAGAACTGTACTATCTCACAGGTGTAATATGATTTCTCTTGTGGCACTTGTTATTGATACTGTGGTCTCTTGAATATCTAACTAAACAGGTAGGTGAATTGAACTCAGCACTGAGTGGCCATTGTGAATGTGTGTTTCTCTCTCATGCTGTATAGAAAATGCTTAAAATACTAACAGGATGTGTAGCTGGACAGTGTTAGTAGACTCTTCCACCATCTTCTTTCTTTTTTAGCAGATGCATCACCCTATTAAATAATGTCCAAACCAAGCAGCCAAGGGTCACACAGACAAACTATTCAGTAAAAACTGCAGGAAAAACTCAGCCAAGCTACAGTTTTCACTGTTTGATACCTTAAACCTCCTGTAATGGAGACCCATGGAATATATGCAAATAACCCCTTAAAGGTATCAAGTATTTCGGCTATATGGTTTCTGAATGTCAATAACATTTGTTTTACTTTTGAAGTCTTTATGGTTACATTCAAGCCAATAAAGCTAAACTCCTTTAGTTGTGGAAATGCATGCTTCGTTTTTTTGATTAACCTAATCAGTACAGCATAATGGATAGTCTAGCCTAAATGTAACATGTAAAGACATGTAGCTGAAACTCTGGGTGCCCTTAAGGGGTCATTTAAATACCCAATAACCCTCCATTACATGTGGTTTAAGGTATCATACAGTGAACAACTCTAGCTTGGCTGGGTTTTTCTTGCACCTGTTAAATAATGGTGATATCATCCATTCAAATGTGTACTGTCACTGTCACAGTAGTAAAACAACACCCATTTTGGGGCTTGCACCTCATGCAATGTTCTCTGGCTTGTTATCTAAGTTAGGTAGTCAGTTTAAATCCAGGCATTACTCCTTAGACTCAGTTGTGTCATTATGACTGTGAATGTACATGTAAGTAAGTTGTGCCACACCTGTCACCAATGTACATGTATAGCTGGAGACGCCTCTAAAAATACATTGTCCATTTTTCACAAGCAAGTGTTTTATTTAAAACCATTGATACAATTTTATAACATTTGTCTTTTCTAATCCAGGCAAACCTTCTCCTCTTACATGAAGGAATAAGCCAATGTTCTGTAGGTTGTTGCCTTAGAAAGCTATGGGTTCGAATCCATGATTATCTACACATTGTGCATGATTGTGATTCTACCATCACAGTGACAAGTGTGTCATGTGTGTCTGGTTTTATCTAGCATCATCCAATATTATATGACAAGCAGACCAATAGCAACACTTATTTAACCAAACTACAGGCATACATATGCCTTGCAGGAATAAGATGATGCCATGCCTTCAAATCCACAAATATCTCTCAGTTATAGTAAGACTTCTCCTTTGGCACATTATGTCTTCACAATATCACATAGCTTCTGTGGTTACATAGGTAGGTGTTCAAAACCTGCAATGAGTGACTGTCATCATTGTGTACCAGTGGACTGCTAAGCATGGATTACATTCCCCACAGTTGTAATGTGTATAGTTACAGTGGGAGATAACTTCCCCATCCCTTTTACCTCAAACAACTGGTTTGCAGCACAATCATATGATGTAATGACTTCATATAAGTACAGTCTTGCACTTGCATTAAGGTTTCCACTGTGGTGGGTGTGATTAAGACACATGTTGTTAGTCTCTGGACTTTTATAGGTGGCTGTTCAATTCCAGAAAAAGACAATAGTATGTGAGTGCATTGACATGACACAAATATCATTGTTTCAAATTATTTCTATTAATTTTATGTTTGACAAACACATTTCAACATATGTGGAGATTTAATGACAATGAAACAGGTGTTCTGGTACTCTTGTCATGTGAGTGCTCTGGTGGCACATGCAGTTAGTACTGACATGTATAACATGTCTGCATAGACATACTGGGGTTTGAATCTGGGAGTCTGTGTGTACAAAACAATATGAATGGAGAAGGGTGGCCTGGCTGAATAACACTGATATTGGACTGTTCACAATTGTGTGAGCATTACCATTATTAACTCCTTTCCATCACTCTGACAAATTTTTATTAGATAAATTAACAACAAAAGTCAATTCTTACTTTACACTTTGCTTTCAGTTATTTGTGGCAGGCTACATTAGTATCTCCTGGGGTAAAAGCAGTCAATACACAGCTCTATAGAGTGTGCAGTATGACTGGCAAGAGTTTGATTCTGGTAACATCTGTGTGTTGGATAACTGTATCAGACAGAGGTGACATAAGCAAAGAAATTAGTTATGGCACAGGCAGAGTGCCACATTTTTATGGTCTCATACTCTAAGATAGGGGTCCATAACCATTACAATAGGAGACTGATGTAATCCCTTCAAGTGCATTCCTCATGACATACTTGATATGCATCTTTCTGTGGATCAGTGGTTGATACACATCTCCCTGAGATTGGTCTCGGCCCTGGCATGTGCTCAAGCTTGGGAAGGTGTAAATGCTGAGTATGTCTGTGATTATTCATGAGCATTAGTCATTTTCCAAATAATAATGTTCTGTTTTGCAAGTTTTCATAGAAAGATTAATATATTAATGTAATTCTTTTGTGTACATTCTTGAACTTTATAGGACATGAGCGCTTATATAAATTTCCTAATGTGTGGCATGCTTAAAAATAATCAGAAAGCATGAGATGGCCTGTGTTGTTTGACTTTCTTGTGTGTTTGTGTTCTTGACCTGTTGCTATGGTAGTGTTTGCTGTAACTGCTTGTAAGCATGCCCAGTATAATGATGTAGTAGATGCACTCCATTTAGCAAAGAGACCTTTAAAAATTAATGTCATGAGATACTTATTTGTTGTTCTTTGGCAGCACTTAATTGAATTAGCCTGTCTGCAGTTTTAGCTGTAACAACATCCACTCAATGGAGTTAGTGACGTATGGGCAGAGAATAACAACATATGTCACAGGACAGTTTACCTTTACAAAGCCGAATCACAATGGTGCGAATGCTCATATGAGCGACTCGTAACCATGAAAGTGAAAACAGCGACAGTTCATAATGTTCAAAAATCAGCAAATCGAAAAGCAGATTAGCTAATTTTTGAACATTAATGTCGAAAACAAAATGTAATAAGGTTTAAAGCAGGGGAGCAAGCCCCCCTGCAGCCCCCCTACTTTAATATTCTAACTCCGAGATCGCACTACAGTGGGGAAAGGGACCATTTCCCGATCCCCACTATAGGGCAATCCACCCCAAAATGCCAAATGTGCAATGAGTGAATTTCAATGTGCATTCGCTCATTGCACATCCTATCCTTTTTCCGTTTGGCATTTGCAAACTTCGCAAACTGCCATTCAGGCAATTGCTGTTCACCCTTGTGCAATATGCACAAATGAAGGTAAACTCACAGGACAGTTTACATTTGGTGCATGCACAATGTAAATCTACAACTGGTCATGTTAATGCTTCACCTGAGTGTGTTGGATGTTAATATTGTTCTTAACAAGCCTCACTTCAAGGCTATATATAAATTAAAATATACTGCATTAACATCTGTATTTTATTACACTTGTTCAGGTCTGCATGCTTGTTGTGGCACTTACACTGGCAAGGACACATATCATATCACTGATTCCAGTAACACAAATGTATTATAGTCACTAGTAATTGTAGCCTAACACTTGCTACATTTGATCATTAGCTGATGTATTAACAGCATGAAGCTGACGTGTACTTTTCTTTTGCCCAAGTCTTACGTAGGCTAACTATATATTTGTAATATACACAGAAATACATCCTAAGTATATTGATGTACATCATGACATTCAGAAACACAACCCATATGTCAGGGAATAGACTATACTTGACTTGTATCGCAATATATGTGCATTTTTACATATGCCATATAAACATGGCTCATTGTGCATGTACATATGTCACAGCTGCTATAGTTAGACAAATGGAAATATGTATATCAGATCATTATTCTGTTTATATCTTTGTCGATGTGACATATGTCTGTGCATTTTCATCCCTTAATCATATTATTAAAATGACTGCATAGCTGTCTATGATTCTTCTCAATATTTCCACATTGTCACAGGTGTCTACATTGTCATGACAACCATCAGTATTCTTAACTATATACACTTAAGGTAATGCCAGCCTTATAATTCTTTAATCTGCATGTGTGCTCTAACATCAGTCATGTGGATATAATTTATTACCTTTGATAACTCCAACAGTACACACTGTGCACAAATCACATATACTATCTGCGTACAGTGTCCTTGATTAGCTTCTCTTGCTGTTGTTTGTGCACTAATCCCTATACCTAAGTATAGTTTCTACGTTTACCTTCCCTTGCATCTCAGATCTTTCATTAATATTAGCCTTGCCTTGCACTATGCTGTCTGTACATGCTCGCTCACTAGGTTTGCCTGCAGGGAACATCTTTTGTTTATATTGTGCACTTGAGCCTCCTTGTACCTCTTCATGGCTGCTCATATTTGTGCTGGACATGAATAGCTGTTGAACATTCAGCCTTCCTTAGGAGCTTGCGCATTTATTGAGCACTGTTGCTAATAATCCTAACATGAACAAATTATGTAAGCTTAGTGCAACGTGTACAGAATTGTTAATGATTCCCAGGATAATGTCCAGTCCACTGCAGTCCATTACACAGCATAATGAAGATGAAAATTAACTAGATTTTTAAAAGAAAATAATTTAAATTAACTATATTATTGGTGGTATTAAACCTCAAAACGTTTAGAACCATTTCCTCTCCAGCACATTATGATATCCGTTCTGTTTAGCATCTTGCATTCTGCAAATAAGTTAAACATCTGTGAAGGTAATGTTTTTTTCTCCAGAATTCTGTTTCAAATAAAAAGGAAGACAATAAGGAACTGCAAGACAATATAATGACAACTATTACAACAAAACTGATTTTCACTACTAAATAGAATGAAGTGGATGTCTGTATTGTAGGGGTACCACCTCTTCAGATAAGCAAGGGATGACATTTCTTTTGAAACAGTGCTTTAAACAAAACAGACCATATTCAGGGCTAGTAGAAAGGACTCGATTTAATATTATTATATGTTTTATTATTATTTATTTGACATTTGTTTCCTGGGAAAGTCTGACTGTGCCAGTAAGTGCCCATATTCAGTGGAGGAACCACATTATAAAAAATAAGGCTCAAAATTCTAAAATCTTATTTGTTATATTATTACTTATTATATTACGATGGCTTCACCTGCAATGGCTTTCTATTCTACAACAATCAGGAAAGTTTAAGCATATTATTTATTTTGAAAGAATGAGAGTCTACATTTTCTTTGATTTTTACGACACAACTATCCATGTCAATCTTTTTTTAGTGAAAATTAAAACACTGGTAATCTCCTCTCTTCCCAAAATAAAAAAGATAGCTGAAGATAGGTTAAAGCTGGGGATAGTATGGCCTTTATAAAACTGTATGGAAATAATCTTCTCAAATCAATATTTTCCTTTTTCTAGAGTGTGCTTGATAACTCAGCTGTTGATATAATCTCTATGAGGTTTTACTGCTCATAGTACAACCACTTACAAAGGATGTCAGCATGACTCAATTACTAATCAACAGACTCTGCTTTAGAAACGTCACCTTTCCAGATGTAACCGCAGTAAAGAGAAAAAGCCACAAGCTACATAAGAATGACAGTGTCACTCCATTCTCATTGCAATAAGAGGAAATCGATCTCATGAGAATATTGCATTTGCTCAGTACTAGCCTTAAGTGGTTTTGTAAATATGAGTACAGTAGACATTTTTCCATAGAAATTATTAGATTATTTACAGAAATGATCAAGTAGTGCAAAACCCATAAAATACAGTGTATTTTATTCTTATTTTCCAATCCTGGTCTGCATGCAACAGCATAGTCTGAGACACAGCTTACAGAAAATGTCTGACATGGTGGGTCATTTAATGTTCTGTGTTGGTTGCTACATGCTGCAGCTCAAAGCTGCAACTGCTATATTCTCTGTAATGCTGAAGTCAGACAAATGCTCTTGTAAACATGAGTCATACACAGATCAACACAAATTCTAAATGCCACCTATAAAATGTATGTATCACTTTGACTAACATGACCAAACACCTGTCTCCCATGTCTCTTCTAAAACAATTAATATGATTCCATCAGATAAGGGGAGTCACAAGACCATGCTTTAAAAACACTTAGAGAATGAGAAACCTGTATAGGGTACACTGAGTGGAGAACGAATGTTCTCCAGCAGGGTGTTAATCTACAAGTAATGCTCACTGAAAAACAAGTCCACCACTTCACCGCAACATATCAAGCTGCCGTGAAGCTCAGACTGAAAACACCAACGGCTGCTGTTATAGTACGCTCACTAAGCAGAGCATTTGCTGTTTAGCAAGTGTAAAATAAAAAAGAAAAAAGTGTGTGTGTGTGTGTGTGTGTGTGTGTGTGTGTGTGTGTGTGTGTGTGTGTGTGTGTGTGTGTGTGTGTGTCTGTGTGTGTTTATGTCTGTGTGTGAGAAGTGTATGCTTGTATGAGAGAGCTGGAGAGAGTGAGATATTATTTTATGCTCACCAAGCAGTGCTTTTGCTGTTTAGTGAGTGTAAAAAATAAATGAAACAGAAAAAAGTGTGTGTGTGTGTGTGTGTGTGTGTGTGTGTGTGTGTGTGTGTGTGTGTGTGTGTGTGTGTGTGTGTGTGTGTGTGTATGTGTGTGTGTGTGTGTGTGTGTGCATGTGTGTGCATGTGTACGCATCAGTTTATGTTTCTGTCTGTGTGTGTGAGTGAATGCGTGCATAGAAGTAGAAGAGACTCGTGTTTGTGTGTGTGTGTGTGTGTGTGTGTGTGTGTGTGTGTGTGTGTGTGTGTGTGTGCGCACGTTTCTGTATGTGTGTGTGTGTGCATGTGTGTGCATGTGTATGCATCAGTTTATGTTTCTGTCTGTGTGTGTGTGAGTGAATGCGTGCATAGAAGCAGAAGAGACTCGTGTTTGTGTGTGTGTGTGTGTGTGTGTGTGTGTGTGTGTGTGTGTGTGTGTGTGTGTGTGTGTGTGTGTGTGTGTGTCTGAGAGAGGAGAGTGAGAGCAATCAAGCAATCTCTGACAGCAGTGGCATCATTTAAGAGGTTTGTGTACCTCTCAACCATACGTCTCAGCCTCTTGGCATTAGAAATCTGGACATAGCAACAAATATTGGGAAAACAAAGGACATAAAATAGGAACAAATTTTAAATATTGCTCTTATAAACACAGAAAATTGCTAGAATAACAGGGTTTATATTTCCATTCGCAAATATTTTCTGAAATACATGGTCTGAAACTCAAATGTTTATTATTTAATGACTTCAGTCCCCAGTGATTTGCCAGAAAATTACAAATTGTATGAGGAACGGACAAAATATATGAGCCAAAAATCCAGCCTTTCTGCTAAAAGTCTGGACAGTTGAGAGGTATGCTCTCTACTCTTAGCTCAAGATATCTAGATAAGCCTAAAATAAATGGAGGATGAGGTTCAAAAGAGGAAGATGTTTTACTTGAATATCTGTGTTAGCATGTATTTTCTGAAGCAGAGGTGCATATAAAAGAGAGAGAGAGAGAGAGAGAGAGAGTGGTGAGTGAGATCTGCTACTAGCACAGCAGCAGCAAAGAGATTTGCATACCTCTGGACCTTTCAGCTGAAGAAATCTGGATAAAGCCTAAAATAAAGAGGGAACAAAGACTCAAAAATAGGAACACATTTTAATTATTGCTCTTATAAAATTACAAACTTGCTTAAATAAAAGGATTTGTGTTAGCATGAATGTCAGTCTCCAATGACCAGCAACAAACCAAACATTTTAGGAGTAAGGAAACAAAAAACAGAGTAAATACCTATATATATTTTAAAGTGTTATATTTTGGACAAAAATGCTTCCTCCAACACCATTAGCATATAGTACAGCAAGTTTAAAACATTAGGCAGAGGAACTATATATATATATATATATATATATATATATATATATATATATATATATATATATATATATATATATATCTACACAATAATTTTACAGACAGCCCATTCTCTATGTGCAATAATGCCCCTGAGGGTGTGTGTTGTTGTGGAAATAATGCCCTTCCAGGGGAGTAAAGTCCCTCCGCCTATGGCTTTGAGCCTCAGAGCACCCCTGGGTGGGTGTTATTTCCACAGTAACACACACCCTGTTGGGCATTATTGCTTGCATCATAATCTCAGTTGTATTAAGCCTCTTGCATTTATTTCACTGGGTATGTATAGTGAATTTGACCTTTAAATTCTATTTATATATAGTGTTAGAAACATTAATCATCTCATTAGAGAATATCGAGACAGTTTATTTTTTATCCAATACATCTATAAATTTAGGTCCATATTTCCCACTTTGCAGAGTTATAAGGGAGCCAAACAGAGATGTCATTGTTGAGTCTTATTGTTCAACTTGTCGGTGAATCCCATCTCCCAATTCTAAAGTCTAGTGGGAGGATTAAAGCTATGAATGTAGGTTAGGAGGGCATAGTCATATAGTTTATAACAACAGCATACTTTTATTGTTTATAAGAACCTAGAGTGTCACTTCCTGTGGCAGCCGATCTAGGCATCTTTGACAAAGTCAGTGTAAAATATTAATCTGTAGAAATCATAGCTGTTGTTATATTGGTGCTTCTTGCTTGCTGTTCAGTTAATGCTTAATTACAGGCAGAGTGGCAGATGAACCTTTAGAAGAATCTAGCAGTGATCTAGATAAGGTGCACAGTGAAGTAACGAGACAGGTAACACTGCTACTGACCAAGTATCAGAGATATTTCTTATAGACATGAAGCACAGACTTAAACTGGACCTTTTATTTAGTAGTTCCCTTTCCTTTTTCTTAGCCTTGTTCCTTGTTTGCTGTGCTTTATTTACTTTTGTTCTGTTTCACTTACTTTTTTAAGATGTCCCTTAATGCACTCCATTATGTTTTTACAGAATCAGTGATAAAGATAGTTTATGAAATAAATAAATAAACAAAATATAATGAGGGACATTGTCTTAAGTATAGCCGTGAAAGGAATGTTAACCTTCAAACAGAACTACTTAAAACAAGGAAATCAAACAAATACTTCTGAAATAGAATACTACTAACAGAAGAAAGATAGGAACAGATTAGCTGTACATTATGGCAGTTTAAAATAAATTTTCTCAATTATGTTATGGGCAGCTAAATTAAATATGAATTGAGTTCAGAAAAATGACGTGTGCAAGTTTTGGTAAACTAATTATAACCCTTAATATTATGTTGTATAATACCTATAAATTCTCTGAATTATTCCCACTGCTGGCTAAATAAATTATTGACTTGTAAGTAAACTCATTTCTTTCTTAATAATATTCTTATCTCTAAAGGAGGAACAAGAAGGACATTTAATAAACCCAGATGTACCATAAATATACAGAAGTCAGATGAAAAATAGAAGCAAGACAACTACGTGAATAGATTTCTGAATAGACAAACTCTTGGAAATGTTCTGCAGTATAGTTATTTTTCCTGTATTGTGCATCCTTAGAGGAAAAGACAGTGCCCATATTTTTTTAATTAATAAGTTATGTCTCAGTTGCATATTATGAAGTAGGATCAAATGTGTCTGTATGAAGCCCTATACTTCCTCTTCACCATAATGCACCATCTGTGAAAAGTAAAAAAGGCATAAGTGAATGTGTTTATGCCTCAAAAGAAGAACCAGCAGATTATGGTATTTAGGGCATTTGTTCTTCAAATGTTTTAACACTAGCTTTCACCACAAGACAAAAAAGAAAAAACTTGCAAATGATATGTTTGGTTGCTATTTAGATAAGGAATATAAGCAGAACAAACTTCTCAATAGGCTCATGAGTGAAGATAGGAAAAATGCATTTATAGTTTTATTCCCAGAATGCAGTGCTGGGTGATGTTTATAGTCATCATGCTTAGGAGCAGCAGGAATTTACATTAGTTGTTCATAAACACAGCTAAGATGAGATACAAAGGCACTGGCTGCAGTGATTTCTAATGGTCTGAGAGAAAGCACTATGCAAATAAAGGTATGATTACATATAAATGAGGAATATGTAAAAGAAAATCTTGTACATCTTATGAACATTAATATCTTTTTCCTGCTTTTGTGTGATTCATAGTCACATTTTGATGTACATCTCCTCTATGTGTATAAGATTTTTAAAAGCAAAGTTATATCTCATTCCTCAACTTTGCAATCTGTGGAGATGCTTGGGATTGCTGCTAGCTTAGCTATTTCCCATTCTGAGGTGCTATTCGCTGTCACACCAAAACCAGGTGCACTTAGTGAAGCCTGCTGGCCAAGAAGAAGAAGAAGAAGAAGAAGAAGACACAGCCAAAGATTAACCCATCTAAATGCCAGGGATCAGGATGTTTTGGATAGATTTAGAGTGAATGATAACATGGTACCATAGTGTGAGCTTTAGTGACTTTGTATGGCCAAAATATAGGGACTGCAAGGTGCATGGCCTTTGTGTACCTATGGATACCAAGGCATGTATAACCCTCACTATACATGTCACAGGGACCTTCCTGAAGCAAACTAGGGATATGTTAGTGTCAGAAGCTTCTGCCTCCAGGATACTTTATCAGTTTCCCAGCATTGCCTTGCCAAATGTGGATCAAAGCATCTATTTCCCAGTGTCACCTCAGGACCAATCAAGTATCCTGCTTGCCTTCTACAAGAGGGCGTGCTTTCCTGAGGTAGCTGGTGTGACAGACTGCACCTACGTTTGCCATTATGGCCCCATTTAGACCACAGGGGAGCAGTACCAGAATAGAAAATAGCACCATTCCATCAACTGCAAGGTGATGTGTTATGCATGAGGTCCATCACCAACGTGTCAGCCTGGGATCCTGACACTGCCCATGATTCCCATATTTAGCACACAAATACACTCTACCACCTCTTCCTACATGATGTGATTCCATCTAGTCACCTAGCTGGTAAAGGCAAAGCATTTTAATGTTCCTAACTATAGGCATTTTGATATCTGTAGAGTGGTATAGGTAATATTGAGTAATTATCCCACATTTCCTGCGATGTGCCCCTTCCCTGTTTTATTTGCAAGGTGATGCAGGTTACCCATTGAACTTTGGCTTATGACACCAGTCCAGGGAGTTGCTAAGGAGCACTTCAACACTGCCCTGTTCCAGACATGGATAGTCATTAAGTGAATGTATGGTCTACTCAAAGCCCATTTACTTTGCCTGGACAAGTCTGGGTGTACCCTGCATTATTACCCTGATACTGCATGCAAGATGCTTACAAAATGCTACATTCTGCGTGACATAATAAAGCTTTAGTCGGGTGTACAACTGCCACAGCTATTTGCTGATAGTGTCAGGGCTGCTCCCTCTACTGTTCCTTCTAACAGTGATGATAGCAATGGTGGCTAGCTGACAACAGTCGCATGTCTGTGCAGGCAAAGAGGTGGCATTTAGACCACAACTGTGGGCCACGACTTTCACTGTGCGGTGAATAGTAAACTTACATTGTACATCAGATATTTCTTATTTTTAAACAATAGAAATGATGGCTTTCATAGCAATGCCATAAAGCATCATTTGTAGGGTTTTGAGGGGTATGTAGCACAAGTGCTAGTTATACAGTCAGAGGCAGAGTGTTAAAAATCAGGTTTTGTAACACGTTTATGGCCATACTGTTATTTTAACTTGCAGTGTCCAAAATCACTCTGCTGACAGTTAATGAGCACAAACTACTTGTATTAGGAAAATCAGGTCTCTCTCTTTCTCTTTTCCCTTTGGTATTCTGTGCTTTGTGTTTTTTTCAGATACAAGTTAAGAAGTTCTACAGTAGCCATGTGTATAAATGGACTGCTGAGCGAGTATTGTTATTCTCTTACTGATTTACAAACTGTAATTTATATCTGGAAGGTGTCATACCAATGTCCCCTAAGGATAATGAATGTGATGTTACTATTGATTTGAGAGCAAGTACCGGCATGTGAGCTTGATGTTGAGTTCCTACAGTGATAGGCTCTACAGGATACAGAGGAACTGGGAATGCGCTGTGGGACCTAGACCTTGAATGAGAAGTTCTTCTATGTGCTATGGAAATCTGATGAAGCCTGGCTGCATTCTTCTTTTGGTAAACTAGCAGAATGCCAGCAGCACTTCCTTGGGATGCACATGGTGGTGTGCAGCCATATCATCTATCATGCATGTGGATTCCTAGCCATGTCTACTTGTGTTCTCAGTGTGAGTTTGGTAAGCCTTTTTAAGAGAACTCATGAAGGTTGATATGGACGCTGTGTATGCAACCATGCCACACATGAGAATCATCATGGCATTGTCCCTGACATCATCCATTCCCAGGTACTGGTGATATTCTTCATCTACACCCAGCAGTAAGCTAACCATGTCTACCTGACTCCCAGCAATAGTAGCCTGAAATTGAACTATGTTATACCACATCTGATGTAGGACAGTCAAGGCCTTGTGTGTCTCTGGAGATAAATGTGGCATATGTCTTTACCTGGCACCTGTCATCAAGAGGTTCAGGTTGTGTACAAGAAACAGATGTTGAGAGGCATGGCATCCCCTTGCTGTAATATTATATCATCTTTCTGCTGAGTCAGCTTGTCCATGTCACTATCTAAGGAGTTATCCACCTGCTGTCTATCTAACAGTATACTTGTGCCACTGTGTGCTATTGTTCTCAGACAGTGCCATGAGAATGAGGGTTATATCATCATTATCGACAGCTAACCTGCTGTCAACATCATCCTGCTGCAAGAGGGCACAGGATGAGTTTGGTTCTGGTGCTGACTCTGTGAATAAATATGTGAACATGTGGTTAATGTGTCCTGTGACATATGGAAGTGTCTGTATATATAGGAAGGATGACAAAAATGAATGTGAATAGCTTGTAGATTTTCTGTTGCATCTGACATTGATGGCATATCTGATGAAGAAACATGTAATGATGATATGTACACATGTGTAAAACCACACATATTTTACCATAATGTACTAAAATGAGTTACACACTAACCTTCCACACTGCCCGACTGTAATTGTTATATGAGTCTAAAGGAACTGGTATCAAACTGGCTTCTAATGATGCCAGAAGAATCCTCATTGTATCCAGATCATCAGACCTTATAGATAGAAGGATGTCCCTACCTGGTGTTAAAGATTTGAGTGTGGAAGGGATAGCACCAGTGGGCAATTGCAATCTAACTAACTTTTATCCTGGCATGTTCCACCAAGTCATTGGTTCTTTTCCTGCTCTGTGCTTCCTGACAGCATTAATGTCATCCATTTCTTGATTCCACTCCTTAACTCTCCTTAACTCTCTGCCTGTTTTGGCTTCCCCCATTTCCGAAAAGACATTTTTTTATGTCTTCAGCACATCCATAAGGATGTGATTCTCCTTAAGACTGATGTTGTCTCGCTTGTGTTTTGTTCCCTGCTATTGCATCATGTTGTATCCTGCAATCATATATTGTAACAAATGTGTCACAGTGACATCGGACATCCTTGTCTGATATTTTAATGAATGTGGACCATGCATGCCACTGCATTAAACAAATACATATAAAACGTGATATCCACTTTGCACCTCTACGTCTGAGTTGTGGTTTTTACTTTTCTTGTCCATACTGCCTATGTTTCTACTTCTCTGTTGCAGTAGTAATACATATGATAATAATACAATATTATATTATATAATATTACACATAATGTAATTTGCTATCCAAAAAGAGAAGAATATTAATGGAGGATAGAGAAAAAGTATGGAAAGAATGGCAAAAATGAAAGATACCACAATATCTCAAAATCTTCAGAATGCTGTACAACTGTACTCCAAAGAAAATAAATGAAGACAAAAAACTATACTATAACAACTTTCAGAATAATGGTATACGCAACCTTAAAAAAATTTCTGGGAGGTATGATGAGGATAACATTTCCGTGTAAGGTTGCTGGCCGCTAAAGCTGATTGTAGTACATCACAGCAGTAGCTTTTCCCTTACTTGAGTTTTCTTCATTAAACTTTGTTTGGGGCACTGCCAGAGACTGGTTTTCCTGATTTCAACTACATCTCCATTTTTTTTTTAGGCCATTGTTTACATGATGTGCCGCATAGTACAAACATGTTTGGCGAAATGCCGCAGTGCACAAACTGGAGGAATGGACCACCAGGTTGCAGACAAAACCCAGACAGCCACAAACATAAACTGAATGCATTAAATTAATACTATAGGCCATCACAGAAACACAGTAATTGGCATTGTGCTGCAATGAACAGCGAGAACTTTGCAGTGAATACTAAGACAGAGAATGCCATGTCACTATTCCTGTGGCAGCAGGTGTTAAGTGCAGGTGTGGAATGAAGATGGTCTGGGGTTCTAGTACAGGGTGTGCACATTTTGTTTTACTGTTGTGATATTGCAGATTACAGCAATGAAGTGCAATATGCACAACTGTTTTCTCAACCTTCTTGTAGCAATAACTGTAAGTGTAGGACAACTGCAGACATGGTCCATTTGACTAGCACATCTACACAAGTGCTTGTATACCAAATAATCTTGAAATTGCATTACTTGCCACTGTTGCAGATTGCTTACCATTGTGGAATCACATTACCTACCAGTGTGCACCCTCACCTACCCTGTTTTTGCAATGGTAAGCAATTTGCAAAGTTTTCAAATATTGTAAAACCAAAATGTGCACACTCTTAGTAAGACACAAGACGTGCAATTGGCAGGAAAACATCAGGATACAAAATGCAATTGGTGGGAAATGCTCATTCTACATTGAGCTTGCGCTATGGCAGACATGTCTAGTGTTGCTGGTGATGGAGTGCACTTCTGAGCACAGAGGTAGGGTGTTCAGGAGTCCAAAGTCTTTATTGGATTTTTAGTTAAGGGGTATGGGCCGTGCTTGCTGCAGTGGGACTATTCAGGCTCAGAATACAAGTCTGAAGCCTGGAATAGTATTGCCGTGGCTTTGACCAGTGGTACAGGTATCCCTCCCACTGGTGAACAATGTAGACATCATTTTGATGACCTCCAGAGGAGGAAGCGGGATACCCTTGACCATTGGATCAGGGAATGTAGTATGGGAACACCCCACAGATATGTACATTGCAATTTTAGTGAGCAATTGCAAGAGTTAAAAGCTGAATATAGTCAAGACTGGTATTCATAATGGTATTCTGCTCTGAATTTTCCACAGCTGCCACAGCTCATGGGATCATAGGAGGTTAATAGGCTATTAGCCTTGAGTCCCTTATAAGCCTAGCCAATAGTTTAGGCCATACTTAGACAAGTCAGCACCCAAAGCCCCAGTCCTGCAGGGACACAGGTGGAATCCCAGGAGTGTATTTTCTGTTTACGATCCAGTTATCCAGGTTGCACTTAAAAAGGGATAATGAGGTACTCTGCTTGATGTGGAGAGGGAGTCTATTCCACAGATGCGGGAGTCTCTGGGGCACAAATCTGTCTTGCCAACAAGTCCTATTGATATTGCAGACCAGGTTGAGGTCACGCATACAGGTTACTTGAGTGTAGCTTGACTTGTGAATATGCAGCAGTCCCATCAAGGCAGGGTCTGAGATTGCTTTGTTTGCCAGACAGAGGTCACCTCTGAGGAGTCTGTATGAAACTGAGTAGAGGGACAGGGCTTTTAGCCTATCTGTGTAGGGTAGATGTTTGAGGCCTGGATTCTCCTGGTGATGAACTTCTGTGATCTCTCCAACTGCTGCATGTGCTTTGCGAGGTACATGCCAAAGGGGGTGTTGTACTCAATAATTGGCCTTATAAGGGAAGACTACAGGGATGTTATGACCTCTTTGTCCCTGGATGAGAAACCCTTACTTATAAGGTGGGCCATGTAGAAAGCTTTCTGTACAATGGTAGCAACATGGTGGTCAAAGGTCAGGTTGCTATCAACCTGGGTGCCAAATCCTTCACTACTGATTGTGTACTTAGGATGTTGTTATTAATGTAATAATATGAGGGGACAATCACTCTCCCCAAAGGGGATAATGATGCATTTTTTGGCATTCAACTTGAAGCCATGATTCTGGCACCAGTTATTTGTTTGGGTCAGACCCTCTTGGAGGACGTCCACATCACTTGGGGAATTGATGACCGCACCCTGCTTGTAGTCAACTGCAAACTTGGTCAGCCATAGCCCACTGGTTTTGGCCTGCACCTCAGAGAAGTATATCCCAAATAACAGAGGCCTCAACACTGATCCCTGGGGTATGTCACTCATTATGGGTCCACTGCTTGAGGTGACTTCCTCTATTTTGACTAGATGGGTTCTATCAGTGAGCCAGTTTACTAACCATTTAGTAACATATAGATTGATACCTAGTTGAGAGAGTTTATCTATTATACCTGAGTAGGGAATAGTATCAAAGGCCTTGGCCAGGTCAAGGTAGGCAGTGTGCACCTTCTTCTCCTCATCTATGGCCTTGGTGACTGTCTCAAAGTAGCCGACCAAATTTAACAGGCATGACCTCCCCTTGACAAAACCAAATTGTGTGAGATCAAGTGTCTGGAGGTTGCCAATGTCCTTGTTAATGAGGTCCATGATAATCCATGCCTTGGCCTTGCAGATCAGGCTAGTTAGGCTGATTGGTCTATAATTTCCTGGATCGGTGGACACTCCAGCTTTGTGCAAAGGGATGACAGTAGCTGTTCTCCACTCAGCTGGGATGAAGCCGGTACTCAGGTTTTGGTTGAATAGTGTGCCTAATGGTGCTGCAAGTTCCTGCTTGAGTTCATGTAGGATGCAGCCTGGGATGTCATCGGGTCCTACTGAGGCTGTGTTTTTTGCCTTTGAGAGGGCAGTGATGACTTGGTCCCTAGAGATAAGGGAAGAGGGAGGTGCTGGTGATGTCCTGTTTTACTGAAGGGGGACAGAGGAGTGAAGTTTTCACTGAACCTGTCTACGAGCAAGTTGGCTAGATCTACATGGTTTGTGTATGTGGTGTCCCTGGCCACCAGTTCTGAGGAGATCTGTGTGCTTCCCTTGAGAGTGTGGACATATGTGAAGTAAGCATTATGATTGTCTTTAGTAGATGTGGCCTGTTTGGACTCAAAGTTTGCTTTGGTGGATTTCACAAGTGCTCTTATTTGCTTGTTCAGGCTGGCTAAGAAGAGATAGCTTCCAATTAAACACCTGCTCCTTCTTGGTCCTGCACAACAATTTTTCCTTTTATTAGAGAGTGTGTTTACACTGAGTGCTGCATCATGCAAACAATGACAAAAATTAAAAAAAATTCTAAATCAAAACAGACAGAGACAATACATTTTAAGGAACAATGAAGAGTATGAAATAGAACCTATGAATTCTGCTCTGCTTAAATGCATTTTTACACTTCACAGACCTACATGTATATCTGTGTAAGTGTAACCTGACACCCCCCACGATGTCATCATTCACTGTTCCCATCCATTAAACGCGAACACTGTGCAAGTGCCTACATGAAGTGAACATCCCTACATGGTTATAATATTTGGGGATTCAGCAGTTCTAATGAGTTTTGACCTCATTTGCATCTTCACCATGCTGACAGCCCTGAATCTACATGGTTGGTAACAGTGTAGGCAGGGAAAATGAAGGGAAGCCCAGTGCTGTACACTCAAGGGAGGGTATTACTTTGCTTTATATCTGCATAGAAGAATGTCTTACATGACAGTATGAATGGTATGTTTCATGTGGTTTACACTTTTAGCTGTGTAAATTAGTTACGAGTACATTATTCATTTTATGGTGGGGAGCAAAGCTACATTTATGTCATGGCACTTAAAAAGGAATTGTTATTGTTAATCTAATTTTCTCACATCCACCATGTCTAATAATGTAATAATTAGTGTGGAGTTACACATTACAGTCAGTTCTATACAAATCTATGGACTTTTACTTGGTCTTGTTTCCATTTAGACTCCTTTCTGTGGCTGTATTTGGAAAACCTTTGAGTACATGAGCAACATGAGCATGGAGTCTAGACGGTTGCTTTACAGATTGTTGAATCACTCCACCATGTCAGTTGGCATCATTAGCATACAATTCAGCTATGTATGCTGTAATTTGCATGCCACATAAATTGCCATGTTTGCAACCACTATGTGGAGTTTACTGATTCTAAAAATCTTCGTGGCCATGTGTTCCTCATGCCTCAATGTGCACACTGTCAAAAATGACCATGTAGGCCTTATTAAATCCCCCCACTGTCAATAAAGCTAGAGATAATGGTAAACTAGTCTCCTTATTTCTAGACTTGTCTAAAGCCTTTAACAGTTTGTCACAGCAAACATCTACTTCAAATGTACTTATTAGGTCTATCTCAGCCCACCCTTCAGTTGTTCAGAAGTTACTTTTCCAATAGGTATAAACAAGAAAAATATAATTTCTCCCTCTCTCCTTTTTAACATTCTCACCCCTTACATCTACATAACAAGCCTCCCTAATACAATAGACAGGTGACTCCACACTCATATGCACATTAGACAACCTGGCACATATCAAATAAAATACTCAGGAAGCTTTAACAGTCACTGAAACTTGGCTTTGTGACTCACAACTCATGCTCAACCCCATCAAAAATACAAACTACTTATTTTGCTGAAAATTTCTCTCATGAAAAAACAAAATTTAGAAATCCTTTTTTTAAGAACGCAACCACTGGCGTCATTTCTTACGGCAAATTATTAGGGACTATACAGAATGATACTCTTAAATTTGACCTGCATATGTAAAATTTTCTTATGCAATTTTGCATATGCAAGTCAAATTTAAGATTATCATTCAGTATAATCCCTAATAAAATCACCAAACCTAGGGATGCTTTACAGATCCAAAACCTTAATCACAACACAACTAAAACAACACTTCCCACTACTTATTGCCTACCCACACTTCGTTATGGTGCTCCCATCCTTATTAATGTCTAGGCATCACAAAAATCAAAACTTGAACAGTGCTATAACAAAGTTGTTACATTTGCAGCCAATATCCCTTTCAGAACCCAACACTGCATAGCACTAAAGGGCTTAAACTAGTTAGAACTACCCCCATCAACTAATATATACACAACTTCTCACCAACTATAAAATTATCTAGTATTCACATACTTGTCCAGCACTAAATACCATTCTACACAACTATGTTCCCACTTGGTCATTATGATTCAATAACCAAAAACTCCTCTTCTGTTAACAAGCACATCAAATTTGCTGGGCATGGTCTATTTTTATACCGCGTTGCTAAGGCCTGGACCACCTTATCTATATCCATCAGGTCAATACCCTTGATCCTGTCCTTTAAAACCATCATGAAACACTTCTTAGCTAAAATCTGTCTCTGTTCTTGCTCAACCCCAGGATAAACCATATCCCTAAATATGAACAAGTACCTATTCATACGTTTCATCTCCTTACTCCACCTTCTTCAATCATTTCCTTTCTGCAATCAATTTCTCTCCCCTGACCCTCTATCTAAATATGCCACAACCCTATTTTTTCTCCTACTTCATATTGCAGTTCCTGTTTGTATTGTACTAACTTGCCTTCAATTTTTCCAAACTGGCTAAAATTACTCTAAATATCAAATCACTGCCACATAAGTTGTATCTATTCTTAACAAATGTTTTCATGTCATGTGTAATATGGTAAAATTCATAAACAATAGATTATTTTATTGTTTTTTATTCTATTGTTTTGAAGACTGTAAAATTATTGTTCTTAAAATGGTTTTGAAATGCTTTGGAGCTTTTCTTCCCTCATCTATGCTGAAAATGGGCACCTACTCAGTCAGACTTTCCTAGTAATGAAATGTCAATAAATATATAAATACATAAATACAATAATAAATAAATACCCCTGTATGTGTTTGCTGTAAGGGTGTGGTAGTCAGTAGGTTAGATATTAGATCATTTGTTTTATTACTTAAATACATCAGGTGGTGTTTATTCCACATCTGCCCTTTACAAATTGGCAGACACCATTGTCAGCAATAAAACCAGCTGACACATCTAGACAGCACCAGAAATGGCACCTTGTACAGTTCCTACCATGTTGTTTATAATTCATGTAAATACTATTAAATGTCATATCTTGCCGGTAAATATAGGCTACCATTAAAGAGATCACACTAAGTTACACTAACTGACTTTACACTAATATGTATGCTTTTCTCCATTGTTAATAAATTATTTTAGTCCATTTGCACTTTTCGTGGAATGCCACAGAAGAGTGGAGACCAGGGAAGCTTAAAATGGCAGTTTGAGGCCAGTTGACTTATGTTTGGGCCAATTTAAGAAGGGTTTGTCAAATAAGGCTTAGTCATGCTAAGGTCTGAGAATTCTGTTGCTCAAACATTGTATCCTTCTATCCTTTTATAGATATAAATGCATTTGTCTTGCTGTGGGTGAACTGAACTTAGCTCATGAATGTGTGTAAAAAACAGTCATGTCTCAGTAACACAACATGCCACATGAATCCCTAACTCTGAGGTGCAAGCGTGCCATAGGTACAGTGACCTGCAGAGGTGAAGGACAGATTAGGTAGCTGGCCTGGATTTGGGGGTATAGGAAAGAAAGCCAGAATTCTATAGTGATTTCTGAATTTTCTTTGCATGGCTTATAACTCATAAAGCCAGAATTAACGTTGTCAAACTGTTGCCCTTCCCGCTGACCTTATTGCTCTTCACGTTCCCTACCACAGGGTACATACATCATGTCACAAAAGAGTAAATTATAGCATTCTGCAATGTCCTTTTTTCAGAACTAGTTGTGTGACCCCCTAAAACTGCTACAGGACTCAAATGTAGCATATATGAACACCCTTGTAGACATGTGAAACACAACTGTGATATCACATTCAAAAAAAGTACTGTTTCTTAAAAAAAATATTAAAAAAATAAATAAATAAAAACAGCATGGAACAAAGCCCTGTCCTGAAATTACATTCCAGGAGTGGATTATTTTTCCATGACAGCTAGGCTATACCCCTTAGCTGGAGGATATATTTAAACTTTTTGGTGAATCATGGAGTTTGTTCTTGTTTAAAAAGGTGTTTTGAATGGGAAAATATTTTCCTTGAAATGATGGAGTATTTAGTTAGAGATGTAGCTGCTATGTTAGTATCTTGGATGTGCCAGTTAAAGACTGTCAGATGATTTTTAACTTGATGATATTTTGTACAGATTGGCATCTGAAGGAGATCAGTTGGGTTGTTGATTTTAGAGACAGCTGACCTGACAGATGACCGGTTAGTTGTCACTGAAGGAAAGGAGAAGAATAGCTGTTTCTGAGACAGCCAGTGGTCTATTAACGACTAGCAAGTTCAACAGCTGAGTTATTATTGAGTGTAGATGTGTCAGGTGGGTTCTATCACCAACTGTAAGAGCTTCCTGTTAGATATAAAATGGGAAATATTGTTTAAGAGGGGACAAGAGAAGTTAATTTTGAAATCCCCCAGGATAATCAGTTGTTTGTTTTGTGGCAGTGTCTATTCTGACAGAAGGTGCTAGCTTAACGGAAACTATTTCAGAGATTAGGGCTTTGAACTTAGAAAGGAATGAATGAGGTAAATGGTTAATTAACCAAAATCCAATAATGTGAACCAACTGATATCATCAGTTGAACATAATACACAAATCAGTAACCACTGTACTTCAGGAAAACAGGACAAGTATCTTTATTTCCTCCTTCTCAACATTATGTCCTTTTCCATAAAAAAATTATAAAATGATGTGCTTCTCTAAAAAAAAAAAAAAAAAAAAAAAAAACTGTCTAATATGTGCAGATGTGTCAGTCCAAGTAAACAGCTACAGTTGTAACATTGCAGTCTAGTCTAATATCACGAATCATTACAGTTAAAGTCATGCCTGAGGTTTTCATTAATCTTAACCAGTGAAGTCCTTTAAGTCAACCATGACTTAATTTTGTGAGAGTTACAATATGCCTAAAACAAGGTGGAATATAAATTACAAAAGTGTAATATATCTTATTTCAGAAAACCTGTTTTAAGTGTGAATATCCTGAATTAATTTATTTAAACAGAAGTCTCAAACTTTAATAACTGTGAGGGCTCTGTGTGGACAAGCACATTCAGCTGAAGTCAACACTCTCCAAACTAATAAGATATTTGTTGTTGTAGCTTCCCTGACCTAAAATTATAATGGTTTGAGGAGTGTTTGATGCCCTAGAACATTGAGAAAACTGCTTTCTGAGTGTGTCATCTTGTACAATTTCATATAGTTTGCATACAAGTTACATGGTGCTTAGTATTCAGATACACAACACTTCCTCTAGTCTCATCAGAACCTGACATCACAAAAGCTTAATCATTGACAGGCAGTGTAAAACCTTTATATTCCTATTCTTGGAGCCTGCATAAATCTCATTCCTAAATAACCAGTCAAATAAGCTGTTCCTTTTGCTCAGCTCTGAATCGAGGAATACTAAAATGAGAAAGTGACAAATGAGCTGTTATAATTAAGCAATTGTAACATCAGCTCAGATCAGCTGAGCAAGTGATAGCATCCATACTATTCCACTGTCTTAAAGAAATTTTTAGTGGTGTTGCCTTTCGAGGGCATATTGTTAAAATTTCAGTTTTTTTTTTTGCACAGGAAAATATTAATTTCACATAATATATATATATATATATATATATATATATATATATATATATATATATATATATGTGTGTGTGTGTGTGTGTGTGTGTGTGTGTTTGTTTGTATATATGTAAAACAACCATTGTTGACAGACAAAATACTGACATCAAATGTCAAGAAGTTAGTCCAATTGTGCCGAGAAATTGTTTTAATGCATGATGCAAACTTTTTTTAATTCAAAAACATATTCGTCCACACCTCCTGCTAATTATATGTGCTTACTCTGAGATCACACAAACAAGGAGCAAGGACAAGCCGGGGAAACATCTTCCACACTTGGATCACACAAACAAGGGGTAAAGGCAACCCTGGGAATTGTCTTCCACACTTGGATCACACAAACAAGGGGTAAAGGCAACCCTGGGAAATGTCTTCTGCACTTGGATCATACAAACAAGGGGTAAAGGCAACCCTGGGAAATGTCTTCCACACTTGGATCATACAAACAAGGGGTAAAGGCAACCCTGGGAAATGTCTTCCACACTTGTGGATCAGCTGCTCAGTTGACCATATGCAGTCATGTAAACAGCTGTCGACCTGGCACAAGTTGTCCTCCTAACAACACAACTACATGAAAATGGACAATAATTGCAAGAACGGTGAACATATGCCATGCACATGTGCAAGATTTATGACATAACTACAAAGGTGGAAGGGAAGTGGATGACATGAGCCTACATCAAGGAAGACATGGCAGCAAAGCTATGTAGGCAAATGATAAAACAGAGCAACACTAAGTTGACACATTACATATGTGTGTATATGCTACATAGCAAAGTGTTGAAGTCAACCCCAACTACATTGAAGCAAGTGGAATGTATGTCACATTGGCAGACTGCATTGCTGACATTGACAAAAATGGCCATGTATAAATCATACACCCACAGTATTGTGCCATCATATAACAACAGCCATAGGTAAACAAGCTAGGAAATGGTATCACATACAGGGTCTATATTAAATCATCGAAGGACCTCATTGATGAATGGCATTTCATCAAAAATGCCATTCATCGAATTCTGCTCTTGTGGGGGGCTGTGCCCTCCACACCCCCTGCTAATTATATATACCAACTCGGAGATCGCTCTACAGTGAGGAAAGGGAAAATTGTCTAATCTTCACTGTACAGTGATCTCAGTATGAACAGTTCAACAAATGGCATGTTCGATGTAAGAGCAATGAAAATGTCATTCACTAAACTAAATTTTCGATAATTTAATATAGACCCGACACACACACATATATACTGTCATGCCAATGTAAAGCAACATGTGGAATAAACATCTGTGGTTAGAAATCACTGACCATGGGTATGACTGAGCACAAGACAGTCCTGTGAACAGCATTACAGCACATTAATATGAAGTCAATGAATGCTCATAGTTACAAGATGCAATGGGTTTTCTGTATTGATCAGAATATGTGCAGAGACTTGTACATAAACCAGTGCATATGTACACCATTTGCCAAAATGTGCAAATTTATGTGAATATGGAATGCACACAGAAATGTAACAAAGGCCAAGGAAGGCATATAGTAATGTCTCTGAATAAATCAGCAATACCACACTGTATACATGTACAGTACACTGGCAGAGGATGCATTCAGTAAAGGAGGACTGCCCATGTGTAGCAGACACATTTATATGATACATGTGAGTATACCAGTGTGATAGCATGACAAGTGTCATCCAAAGCACAGGGGCAAGAACATGTTCTGCTGAACAGACATGACATGGCAACCCACAAGTCATACCCAATGACACCTGGTTATTTGTAGAGTAGGCACAAAATGCTGTGTTTGAGTTGTGTCAGTCCAACTCATGTATACAGTCTAACCTTTGCAGCAGTAGCAGCATGTTAACTGCGGAAACTCATAGACAGCAGAATGTTGAATAAAAGTCTAATGTGGTAGTGCATGTCATGCACCCATTGAAATATAATGCTAAATGTCATATGACATCTGCAGTGTATGTCTGGCTCTGTAACACATAAGCATAGCAGCAAAATGATATGCCTGCACAAGTGTGCCTATACAGTCAAATCACTTATGTGGTGAACACCATGGTGGCAGCATTACACAAGTGGATCACACAGACAATGTTTACAGTTCTGAGGGCCCACCCTTATAAGGTTGATCTTCATGAATGTTCTTCTGGACTATCTCCCTGAATGAGTCTCGCATAGCCTATGCAATATCCTGGAAAAAAAATCCTCATCATGTCCTTTATCTGTGTCCAAAAGACATCAGTCATCCCTTCCCAGATCTGTTATCAATAATCATCTTGTGGTGGTGCTAAGTGGTGTCTCCTCCAGGGGGCAGCACGGATGATAGCGTATTCGGTCCAGCTTCATCATTGTCATCATTGTCTCTGTCATAGTTGCCTTCAGAGGACTCGGGCAGTGGTTTGGCATGTGCTCATCTCTGACATATGTCTTGTGAGCATCCACCGGTCCCATGCTCTGTTAAGGTGACTCAAAATAAAAGAAAGTACATATGCATACCTGCTATTATATGACTACATTACATATCCACTGTGATACAATGCACAGGCAGAAAACAGCCAGTAAGGAACCTTAGAGTAAGGTATGCCTATAGTCAAGTGTACCACTGTAGCAATGTAGATTATTAATCAAAATTATAACAAAGAAAACCGCATGTTTATCAGGCCAGACATTCCTGAGAAAATATTGGCTGACATCAAACACAAACAGATGTCATCATCTGAAATCTAACAGAAGTTAAGTGCTATCCCTTCAACATGTGATGTCTGCTTGTAACAATAAAGATATATCAGCATACATTCCAGGTGTCATTAAAACCACACTCTCAGATTTTATGATCTAAAATGGTTATGTAGGAGAAATATAATAAAAATAATTGCTGCTAGTGTATGGCTTCTCATGCACACAGTAAATTCCCTATGTAATATTAGCTTTACTTACAAATGTTTTCAATACATGCCCATATCAAGGCCACTGTTTACATAACAGAATGTCATCAGGTTACTCAAGGCCATGGCACTGCACGCATAACACAGTTTACCAGTGTTATGCCTGCCATTACCTGAACACTTGTTTATCAGCCATCATTATGCATAGCAATCATGTTCACAGCCAGGGCACTTACATATACTAACATTTGAAGAAAAGCATTCTGTGACACTTTGTCAAACAATACTGACATACGTCTACCTTGCAAAACAACACTGTGAAAATGAAAACATAACACAAGTACTGTGACCTGCAGTGTTTAATACTTGTGATGTATGCCTTACTATATTGGCCAGCAGACTGTTTAACAGAATATCACTGTTTCCATAATTCCTGTCTTGTATGTGTGCCTTGCAGATTTATGCTGGTGTATGAATGCCACCTGTAACCCACGTGTCTGTGCATGTAAGGAGTCATGTGAACAGCCAGCAATTAACATATTGGTATAATGAAGATATAGTCAGATGACAATCCAGTGGGATATATAAAAACTATATGCAAATGAACTCAGCAAGACAACATGGTCATTGGCTGACCCAATATCTTTGGAATGTATCACAACACCCTGGAAATAATGGGAAATCAACATATGAAACAATAGGCTATGGTCTACAAACAGTACAGTCACTCTACTAATGCATCAGTGCCCTACATACCTTTATTGGCAATCACTATTTATGACCCTACAAAATGCAAACACCATGACAGTGATTACTTAGACAGAAATTATAAACAGGAATGCTTATTTTCACAACTATACCAAACATAGGATACAAGTGTGTTGTAAACAAACATCAATAGTGTTGTAGGCAGATGCAATACCCATGTTGAACTAAAGGGCATGCCAGACAAAGTTCACCATTCAGTATGTGAACAGACAGGCTATAAACTACAGATCTGTCACTGAGCACTGTATCCAGGCATACAAATGTACCATCGCCTACATTACAAGCAGTTGGCAAAGCACTATTAACTTGTATATGTATCAGTTGTACATAACTGTCACCTAGGTTGTGACATGCAGTTCAAAACATTATCTTCAGCAAGCATGGCTTGCTAGTAACTCTTATGAAAATATAGGTTTATGTAATTCATACTTACAATAATAAGGGTTGTATGACTATTGCACTTACCTTACAGATGCATGATGAGTATTCTTGCATTAGAAGTAGTTTACTGGTAATCCAAAAAAAAAAAAAATCCTCTAACAATGATCAAATCTATTTTTAGTTAAAAAGTGTAAAAAAATAATCAGCATGCTTCTCTCTCTCAGCTTCTCCCCCAGCCTGTGCAACCTCCCACTGCCCTGGGCCCAGTTCCTAGCATGCTTTTAAATGGAATAACATTACATAACCTGTATATACAGTTTTAAACGTTTCACTCACGATCCTTTACAAGACTAATGAACACAGATTGAAGGACTGGAAATTCAAACCTGCAGCTCTTGGCTATGTTCACACTCTAACCACTCTAACCCTGATACCTACCTGCCTATTTAATCCATCTTGCCTGATATTGCATGCAGAAAATGCAGTTAAACAAATCAGAGGTATGATGTGCAGGGAGGGGTAATAACATGGATCACAGCTTATGCTTTACAAGACGGTTAAATAAAAAGTACAACATGCAATGCATTTATGAAAATAAAATTGCAGGTATGAATGCATGTCAGCTCAGTGGTCACAAAAACAAAACACAACAGTAAAATGTCATAACTCTAACAGTGGAACACTGTCATGTAACTCAGAGTTGCTCTTAACAGACAACTGCAAATTCATGTTCATCACATACACACAAATGTAGTTTAGGTGAAAGGACAGAAATATAAATATATATACTTATATTTTGCTTTCAAATTACAAATTATATGACAAAAATATCCCTGATTTCAGGGGATATCCTGTTCTATGGTCAAAATGTATATCTGACCATCTTACTCCATCTAAAATATAAGTATGAGAAGGGTGAATTGGATTTAATAAACAATGACACACTTACACATTAAAATCAATTTGCCAACGTTATCCTATTCCATATTCTTTTTGCAGAACTATCTCAGTATGTTCAAAGCTTTATACATACAACTGTACTAAAAGGCCTGCTTTTGGCAGATCATCATGGATAATGGGGATATTCATGGAAACCTGGCCAATAGTCATAAGCGTGGGCATAATACCACTTAACATCAAAGAAGCCAGAACCTATACAAGCATTTTCAAACATACCTCTCAACCTCGATTCATCAAAAATCCAGACAAAGGCCCATGGAAAGTAGGTACAACTGGCCAGAAATGTGGACACCGATTAATATAAAATTTGCATACATAATTATGTAACCCCACCCACGCTAATGGAATTGTGGGATACCAACATTCAAAACACGAACTGAAGAACAGGCAAAGTATTAAAACACAAAATATAACCAGATTCCCACAGGAAAAAGATACTCTTAAAACAGCAACTTAAATCTCACACCTGCTTCTTAGCATCTACTGACTGCAAGGATAATTATGCTTCTTTTCTGCCCACTGTACATTAAACCATTTTCCATAAATATTTTGTTGTCCCCAATTTTAAATATTTTCCCTTCTTCCACAGTTTTGACAGGAGAAGCCCTTTCTGCTGATATGGCTGTATCTTTATTAATATAGTTCCTGGCTGCTTTTTCATGACCAGGTTTGGTCAAGACTATCAAACCCAGAGTCTAGGCTCTGGATTTGATGGCCCAAGTACAAAAGAGGGGAAATAAAGATAGTCTGAAATGGAAACTGTATGCTCTAGCAGCTTTAATACCTTGGCAAGTAATGGCAAACTGCACTCCATCATTTCATTTTTTAATTTCATTTTTGGCAGGATACATAGTGGAGTGTGTGTGTGTGTGTGTGTGTGTGTGTGTGTGTGTGTGTGTGTGTGTGTGTGTGTGTGTATGTGTGCGCACACGCACTGGTAACTCAGATGCTACAAAAGCAGCCAGTAATTAAGTAAAAGTTTTCTACAGCTACACACTTGCACTCAACTACAGAAAGAAACATGCCTCTCTACCTTCCAGATTTTTGCATTGTATTTTTGGCCTTTTCCTCATAAAATTTGTGGTTTTCTGAAATAACATTGAGGGCTGAAGTCATGACATAATGACAGACATCTGACTTTCTCAGTTCATAACCTTTGGAAAATGCATATTAACTCAACATCTGTTTTTTTCTAGCAACCTTCTAAGTTTATAAGAACAATATTCCAAACTCTGTCCCTATTTTTCTCTTTGTCCAGATTTCTTGAGCTAAGAGTTTGACAGGTATGGCTGAAAATAAAACTGAAAAATGTGAATAATCTGTAGTGGTCCTTTTTCTTATGGGCTTCATTTAGAGTTGCTTTCTTTTAGCCAATCCTGCAATCAGACATATGAAGCAATCTCAAATTAGATTTGAGAAAAAAGGCTGACTGACAATGAAATTGCTAAGTCTGGTAATGACTGTCTCATCGAGTTCTATGATGAACTTGCCAAAGGCTATGGTGCTCTGGGAAGGTTTCTGCCAGCATCCACTACCATCCAACAGCCAGAGGAGCGTCACTGCTGAAAGCCCACAAGTGGTTGGTAATCACAGCCCCCTCATCAGGTGCACTCTTTTAGTGCAACCTCAGCAGTTGAAGTGGGGTGCCACACCACACACGCACGCACGCACACACACGCACGCACACACGCACGCACACGCACACACACACGCACACACACACACACACACACACGCACACGCACACGCACGCACACACACACGCACACATACAGAGGTAGTAGTACATTGTTGACACAGTTTACAACTCCCTTTGCCTGGACCCTCATACAAAACTGGATCTTTTTTAACTATTTTAAGAAAATGGAGAAAGGAAGAATAATGGTGCCATGTGTTGTTGTACTACGACTTCTGTAACAGTTCAGAGCTACTTTTTCGCATGAATTAATGTGATATGGAGACTACCCCAAAGCTTTCCTTCCTTTAGGTGAGTTTGTTTATATTAGTTCACAAATGAAATAGTTCAAAGTGTGTTAATTTTAGAGATGAAAACACACAAGTGCTTGCTTTTGGACTGGTCCTAGCTTGCCCTGAATGAGACTAATGTTTAAAGTGAAGGGAGGGTTGGAAGGAAGGAAACAGTGGAATTTTCCTTATTTCCTCTTACATTTCTGAGGAGTTTGGAATTTGTCATACGTCTGTAGGGATTTAAAAGGTGAAGTAGTTGATTGTCAACTTATGCAAAGGGTTGATTCAACTGATCTCCAAGTTGCTGCATTAGATCTGTTACTGCCTGTGGTTGGTTAGGGCAGGGGCTAAAGGTTGAAATTAAATCCACTCAGCTATCTTGAACAAAGTGAGCATTTTATAAAGAAACACCAGAAGTACTGACAGTTTTATATTAAACGTGCTCGTTAATGGCCTTGATTTTGCCCTTGTTAAAAAGTCAAGTGAAAACAGTTATACCAGTGGCAGCAGTATTAAATAGTTTCCTGTCACCTAGCCATCCACTGCCATTATTGATATTCTTAAGGATGCCACTGCCAATAACACAGCATCCAACACAAGTTTTGAAATCTCACTTAGGACTGTTAGGAAGTGGGCACCATACATTCCAGTCAGCAAGCTAGCCATACAACAGAAAACACTTCATGACTAATTGCCAGTAAACAAAGATTACATTCTTTTGAATTATTCTAATCTCACCTTGTGTTTTGTTTTAATTTATCAGTATTTTCTCTTCCTCTTTATTTGTAAATAACACTCAAACCACCCAGTAACTACCACATCCTCTTTAGTTGGCAGTCACTGCAAGTTGTGGGTGGGCTGCAGTTGTAAACATTTTAAGCTCTCCCAGTCTCAAACAGGCAGTTAGGTGCTGTCTCACAATGCTGATGTCAATGTGCACATCTCTGCACACTGATGATGATGCAGGATATGCTGACAATACGTGATGATGTCAGCAACAATGAAACATTGTAAATAAAAAAAAATCTGGATTTGAAGGGACCACTTGGGAATTTGTGGCACCCCATTATTTTGCCCTTAAAACCAGGCACTACCAAAGAATTTGGTACAGCTGAGAGCCATGTTTTCAAAACTTTTACACAGTCACAACAATCAAAATGTAATGACTGCCAGAGAGCATCAAGTTTTACAATGTAGAAGAGATAGGTAGACAGTCAGATCTGCAGTGGTCTTGTGTTATACAAATGGATTTTAATAATACTGTGCACTTTGTAAAGCAGAACAGACTAAGGGATGTCTGCATGAGTTACTATTCAAACATACACAAGTAGACTGTGATACTCTCGAAGTACTATAGATAACAGAGAAATACATAAGCATCAGCAGCCCAAGATCTATCAGGCGTCAGTGATATATGACCATACTGCATGTGTGAAGTGATATATGTTGGAAAACAGAAGCATCATAACTGTTTATTAGTATGTACATGATAAACAATGTCAAACAAATAAACCCCATGAGAATCAAACACATTACAGGAAGAACAGTCATGTTGCATTTCTGATTATCCAGATGAGCTAATTATCAGAACAGTTTAATAATGAGTTAAAAAGACATATTTGTCAGAACAGTTTGGTAATGGGTATAAAAGGCATATATCAGACATATGGATCACAGTTATCTCTTGGATTTACTTAGGAATGTACAGCTATATTTAGGATTGTGACAAATCAGAGCAGTGAAGCTGCATCCCAGTCCTGTAGGTTCCCATGTGACATTGATGCCCTTGTAATCTGATTCCATATATCGATCATTGTGAAGTTCCATGGTCAAGCTGTCATGCAATGCTCCACTCCAGCATAGATGGCCAACATCTGGGTGGTCTCCTCCTCTGTCTAATTTTGTGCCCAGATACATTGAAGCATCTTAGAAGTAGGCATCTCAATAATAATGTTGATAAGGTCAATAGATTCTCAGTTCAATAAATTGCTCTCTGAGGTCCCATTCAGTTTGCAAATAACAATGGTCTGATGTATAAATGTATCAAAATCAATATTTAAAAGTGGCACTTATGAGATGGTATCAGATCACTGGAGGATAACAGACACATTACATTATGGTCCCATTTAATGATACCTATAGGTATTTTTGTGGATAACCTTCCCATTGCATCGAGGTATTGGTTAATGCTCTGAATTTCTAGAACTTATGTGGACATGTGCAAATGGAATTCCAAAACCTTGAATTTTAATGAACCTCATTAATTATGTATGGTGCAAATGTGACTTAAAATTTATTTATTTATTTATTTATTTATATTTGTTGACCGGGAGTGTCCGACTGGACATAGGTCCATTTTCAGCGGAGGCCCAGGGAGAAAAGCTCCACAGTTAAAATAAAAAGACAGTAGTTACATTGGATTACATAGCGATTAACAATTTACATAGCAATTACTTACAACATATTTACAGATGAAGAACATAGTACATCAGTAGACAACTAGAATCTTTATCTGTGAAGTACATAACAGACATTAACAAATGTTACAAGAAGAAGTTCCTGCTGTATAATAAGTACTGGCTTATGAGCATCTGAACTTGCTATAATCAAGGTAGTTAGTGGAGTGGAAAGAAAGGTAGTGGTTGGATGGGGAGGGTGATATTAGAGTGGGAGTTGCAAGGGCATAGCCAGCATGTTTTTAGGTGCGCTTTTAGTAAAGTTTTGAAGTGGGTGCATGATGGTATGGAGGTAATTGTGGATGGGAGAGAGTTCCATAATTTGGCTATGGTGCAAGAGAATAGTGCTTCACCAGCAGAGTTATTGGCTTTGGTGATCTACAAGTGATTTTTGTTGCTGGATCTTAGTGGTCTGGTGGTGCGATAGGGTTGGAGTAGATTCTGGAGGGATGGGACATTTAGTGGATGATTTACTAGTTTTTGGGCAAGTGAGAGTTGATACCATTGAAGGAGGTGAGGGAGATGTCCTTTGTGGTTCACTGTTGCAGTCATCACTGTAGGGTTCTTCCTGCCAGCAGCAGCCCCCAATCGGCCAGAACCCAAAGTCTCAATCGGGTGCCAGCTGAGGTCTCATTTATCCTGATGTCAATGCGCCGGAAGGTATAAAGACCTCAGCTGACGCCATTTCCCCAGCTTTTCTTGCTGTGAGGTGCCCTTTGCAGTTCACTGATGCCGGTCGGCCTGTTCCTGTTTGTTTTTGGATCTAATCCCAGGATTTTCGTTTTTTTACAGATAAGTACCCCGTTCGGGAGGTCTTTTTCTTGCTCCAGTCAGATGTCAGAAAAGGCTAATAATTGTATTTCTTGTGGGAAGCAAATACCTCATAGGGATTTTCACTCTTACTGTATTCCCTGCCTGGGTCCTGACCACGACATTGCTAATTGTGTGTTTTGTGCTAGATTTAATCAGCGTACTATTAGGCGTAGATATAACGTTGCCTTTTAATATTTTGGAAAAAGGTTTAATTATAACATGTCTTCAGACTCTTTTCCGGCTTCTGGGGTGTGTAAGAGGTGCAGGGATGCAGACAGGCATCCGAGGTCCACAGTAAAGGATGTTATTCAGTTATTGCCAGTTGCTGGTTCGTCGGTCGTCAGTGAGGTGCCTTTGCAGCCCCTGTTGTCCACCTCTTTTGAATCAATTGCCTGTACCAACTCCGGTGTGGAGCTGATGGGGTCTTCAGAATTGCCAGGGACTGGACCTTCGGATACTGTTCCCTCAGTTGGGTCTGGATCTAGTAGGCTGGTACCGGCTTCTGAGGGAGTACTCAGGCCTTCACAGCTTCCTGTAAATGTGGATTCAGGTTTACATGCTAAGTCAAAGTCTAAGGCTCCATCTAAAGTGAAGTGGCTAGCACAGGCACCTTTTGATCAGGGTTCTAGGCCTCAGAGGCAGATGCTTGGGATGGCTGAAGATCTCTTAACTATGATCAGGGGTTCTCATCCCCCTCCTGACAAGAAGACTAGATTACAGTCCGATTATGATTCTTCAGACCAAATTTCTGTTTCTTCTGCTTCTTCCCTTGAGCAGGATTATTCTTTTCCTCTTTATGAGGATTCTGATGCTGAAGATTCCTTTCCTTCCACCTCTCCTCCTGAAGATTATTCTTTTGGTGAAACTTTGCATGATATGAGGGTGCATTTTCACTGGGAAGGGCAGGAATTCTCTGAATCCAAGAAAAGGCTTAGGGATTTTCTTCTTCTCCCACAGCATGAGCCTCTGGCTATTCCCCCTGTATTGGACATTGTTGATGATGTTTTTTTGGAAGCTTCTCTCTCTCCTGATTCTTTTCCCCCTACTCCGGCCAAACCGGATAGGTATTATAGAGTTCCACATTCTAAGCATTACAACCTCCCTCTCTATTCTAAATCCAGGGCAAGTTTTGCTTCTGCAGCTTTGCAAGGTTTTGTGACAGCTCCCTCTGTTTCTCCTCCAGCCACCCTTTCTTAGCTTCTTGACTCAACCCTACAGTGGTGACTGCAACAGTGAACCACGAAGGACATAGTACAGCTGTGTACTCTTACCATAAATGTGGATGTTCGAGTGTGTTCACTGTTGCAGTCCGGGTTACTCTCCCTGCTATCCTCTCTTTTGTTTTTTCCTTGCGTATTGTCTGTTATGAGGTATTTTGGCTGCTGAGGTTTTGGGCATGGTTTCTTTTTTAGCCTTTTCTTTCTGGGCACCTGACATCTGGGGCAAGAAAACTGGGGAAATGGTGTCAGCTGAGGTCTTTATACCTTCCAGCGCATTGACATCAGGATAAATGCGACCTCAGCTGGCGCCCGATCCAGACTTTGGGATTCTGGCCGATTGGGGGCTGCTGCTGGCAGGAAGAACCCTACAGTGATGACTGCAACAGTGAACACACTCGAACATCTACATTTATGGTAAGAGTACACAACTGTACTTTCAAGCCAGCCCAGTTCAGCAAGTGAGAGACAGTGGTGACTATGGTAGGTTGCCCCTGTGGCGAATTTGGCAATTGTGTTGTAGCAGGTCTCTAGCTTGTTTAAATCGCATTGCCTTAGGATGGTATATATTGGACAGGCATAAAGTAGGGTGGAGATAAGGTGGGAATTTGCTATTGAAATCTTTGCTGCTTTGGTGAGAAGGTGCTTATTTCTGTATAGTGCTTCTAGTTTATTGTGGACTTTTTTTGTGGTCAAGGATATGTGAATGTCAAATTTTATTTTATTGTCTATTTCCACTCCTAGCAATTTGGTGTGTTCAGTTGGGTATATAGTGGTGTTGTCTTCTGCTGTGATATTAAAGTGAGAGTTGTTTTGAGTATGTTTGGCAGGTTGGAAGATGAGTAGTTTAGTTTTGTTTGGGTTGAGTATTAATTGGGCATCGGATAACCAAGTTTCAACAGAGGCAAAGGCTTCCTGTGTGACTTTTTGCAGTTTGGGTAGGGACTGGGCTGAGCAGATGATGGTTGAGTCATCTGCATATTGTATGAGTGTGCCATGTTTGGTGGCAGAGGCTAGATTATTGGTGAAAACAGAGAAGAGTAGGGGTCCAAGGATGGATCCTTGGGGAACCCCTATGGAGACAGGTAGTTGGGGAGATGTGTCATTCTGCCATACAATGGATTGTTGGCCGTCAGACAGGTAACTCTGAAACCAGTTGGTGACTGATTGTGAGAAGGATAGGTTATTGAGGACAGAGATAAGTTGTTTGTGTGGGACCATGTCAAATGCTTTAGATAGGTCTAGGAAAGTAGCAGAGGAGAGATAGCCATTGCTTTTATGCTGAAGGATAGTGTTAGTAAAGGAGAGTAAGGCAGTGGTGGTGCTATGGTTTGGTCGGAAACCATGCTGAGTATTGGAAAGAAGGTTGTTAGTAAGGAGGTAGTCTGAGACCTGAGAGTGTATGCATCTCTCTAGTATTTTGGAGAGTGGAGAGAGAATAGCTATGGGGCGGTAATTGGTTAGTTCTGTGGAGGGTCCGCCTTTGTGGAGGGGAATTATATGTGATAATTTCCACAGTGCGGGAATGTAACTCTCTGACAGAGATCGGTTAATCAAGATGGATACTGGGTAGGCCAGAGCATCAGCTGCGATTTGTAGGTATTCACTTGGGAGGTTGTCTGCTGCTAATCTGGTGGGCTTAAGTTTAGTTAAGAGTTTTTTTTATGGTGGAGGTAGGTACAGGAGAAAAAGAGAAGGCAGTGGGGAGATTACTAGTTGAAGGTGTGGGTTGGAGGGGAGGGGGGTTGTGTTGTTTAGCTAGTGATAGTATGGTTTGTGTGAAGTGTGTGTTGAATGAGGTAGCAATATTTTCTGAGGAGTGAGGGATGTTAGGAGGAGGGGTACTGACTTTACCTGGGTGGAGGATGGAGTAAATGGAGGACCAGAATTGTTTGGGGCTGTGTTGAGAGGAGTCTATGGCAGACTGGTAGTATTGGGATTTGTCCTGTTTTATTAGCTTTTTGACTCTATTCCATAGTTCTAGGCATTTCTGTCTAGTTGAGGGGTTTTTGGTTTTGCGCCAGTGCTCCCAGGTTTTATCCCTGTTTTTCATTTCTGACTTAGTGGTTTTCTGTAGCCATGAGGAGGGTTGTGCTTTGATTCTGGAAAGTCTTATGGGAGCATGGTAATTAAGGATGCTCAGGAAGGTAGTATTAAAAAATTCAACTGCGTTATCAAGGCTGAGGTACTTTAGAGGATGCCAGTTACATTCTTTGAGGGATGAGATGAATGTGAGTGGGTTAAAGTTTAGTTTTTTACGTATGTGATGGTAGATGACAGGTTTAGCTTGGTATAGGTATTTTTTGAGTAGGATTGTTGGGGAGTGATCACTGAGGCTATCTGATAAGCATCCTGTTATATATGACTGGGGGCTCTTACTGACTAGTATCCAGTCCAGGGTAGTGTGCTTTCTGGAGTTTTTATTTATCCTAGTTGGCGACTGGACCAGTTGGGTGAAGCCATGAAGGTTTACATGATGGGTTGGATGGTTGCCAGAACAGGATTGCCAGTCAATACTGAAATCACCTAAAATGATAGTTTCTTGGGGAAGATGGTGGGTAGACCAGCTGAGGAGGTTTTCTAGTGAAGGAATGTTTTGGCCAGGTGTGAAGTAGCACCCAATTATGTTGATGGTTTTGTTGTTTGTTTATTTTGAGGTTGGTATATATTATTTCTTCACTGCCTATTTGTGGAGCTGATGATTTTAAGATCTTGATGTTTAGATGCTGTTTAAATATTATAGCTACACCGCCTCCTTTCTTGTTTAGCCGGTCTGCTCTTAGTATGCCATAACCTGTGGGGAGTATTTGCTCACTGGTAATGTGAGGTTTTAGCCAGGTTTCTGTCAGGATGACTATATCTGGGGAGTACAAGTCTATGGTGGCATGGAGTTCATGGACTTTGTTGGATATACTTCTAATATATAGGCTTAGTAGAAGGAAGTCACTTGGCTTTCTACTGGCTGTAATATGGGAGAAGTTGTGGTTTCTAGTCTGATTATGAGGATTGGGGTTGGAGATGGTAGGGCCAGGGTTGGGTGGATATCTCCACTTAGGGCTAGTTTAGATATGCATGAGGTTATTAGTTTTCCCAGTTTTTGAATGTGTTTGTTTATAAGGAAAACTTTATGATTGTGCTCTTTGGGTAATAGGTATGGTGGGAGGGTTACTGTGTAAAGTTGTAGGGATGCTTTATGCTTGAGTAATATAGTTGGTAGAATATGTGGGGGGTGCATAGTGATGTTTCTTGAGTTGGTGGGAGGAGAGCTGAGTGAGGGTGAGACATGAGTGGTGGTGTGAATAGTAGTACAGTGGTAGTGTTTGAATGGGGGAATGATGGAGCTTTGGTAGGATGTAAGATATGCAAGGAGAGTGCATGCCGTGAGCATAGGTAAGATATGCTTGTACATGTTAGCTGAGGAGGAGTTACAGTAGTGGGAAGATGGAGGAGGTAGTGTTGGGTTAGTGCTGTGGTTGGCTACTGGAAAGACATGAGGGGTTTGTGAGTGTAATAAAGGTGGGACCACTGGGGGTGGGAGGGAATAGGGGGCAGGGGGAGAGCGAAGCAGGTAGAGACCCTGTTAGTTGCTCTTATGAGGGGTCTGGAAACAATCAGGTAACAGAGTTAACTGATAAATGAACATATGATAGTGACAAGGGTGGTTGTAGTTGTAAAAATGGTGCCTGCCACAGGTAATATTTATTAACTTTGGGATTGTCTTAAGGTAATAAACAGGGAAGGGGGAGGGGAGAACAATGGTGTGAGCAGGCAGTTCTTTGTACAGCTGCTAATGAGCCAAAGCAAAGACAAGTTTGTGTTTAAGAAACAATCACAATTGACCAAGGACTGCTCTGAAACTGTAAGTAATTTCTTAACCATTTGCCAGGTGGAAAAACAGGATAACCTTGTATCAGTAGGCTATTGTGGTCTCAGTTTAAATTAACAAACACACAGTATTGATTAGTTATGGATACTATTTGCTAATAGAAGGGAATAAGAGAGAAAGTGGAAGATGAGTGTGTGTGTGTGTGTGTGTGTGCGTGTGTGTGTGTGTGTGTGTGTGTGTGTGTGTGTGTGTGTGTGTGTGTGTGTGTGTGTGTGTGTGTGTGTGTGTGTATGTGTGTGTGTGTGTGTGTGTGTGTGTGTGTGTGTGTGTGTGTGTGTGTGTGTGTGTGTGTGTGTGTGGGGGGGTGCTGCTTACAAGCCAAAGCAGAGTGCTCTCCAGGGGAAAATGAATATTGGCTCAAACAGGTAGACACATACTCAAAGTTAACATTAGCTGTTTGCAGACAGTTCAGACCCGGACTGCGCTTTTCTTATAAGAATGATAAATGTGGTACCGCAGTTGAATACTTAAGAGTGGTGTTAGGTCTAGAAAAAAAAGAGTACAGAGAGGAGTAAGCACTTTGAGATGGTAAAGATATATTATAAAGATTACAAAAAACAAACTGAGCAAATAGCTACTGTATATGCTGGAAAATGTCTTGAACCAACAACTAGTATATGCAGATACTGAGCCAATTGGAAACACATCTGTTAGAAAATCCTCAAGACAGTTATGCAGTCACAGATAAAAATATAGCGAGCAGCACTCTGTCGAGGTTGTCTAATATGATTCTATCCACCAGTAACAGCACATCTGTGTACACATAGCTGGTCTAGGAATACCTGACACACAGGTTGCTGTAAAGGTCATTTTTCACCTGCTAGTATTGATGTGGTGGGATATGTTTTTCTCCTTAAAGACGTATGTTATCATTAATCCTTAGAAATCTATGTGTATATGCTTAGATTGACGCATTTAAGGAAAACCGAGTGGAATATAAAAAATATACGTGACTTACTAGAGGGCCACTACATTAATATAAATATGTGCCATTTTTAAAATTCCTTTGCAGCTGTTCATCTCCCTTAATGTCGGGTGCTCTCCACCCTCTTTTAGACTCTCTGCTGGATTCCATCCCCAAAATAAACACGCGGTCATTACTTTAACTTACCCACTGTGAACCAGGAAATTGCGGACACCTCATAAGAAAATAAAATAAGAAAGTGACAGTCAAGAGAAACTAATATTACCATCCACCCTCTTTTAGATTCTTTGCTGGATTCTCTCACTACAATAAACGTATGGTCACTACTTTAACTTACCTATGGTGAAATAGAAAATTGAGGACACTTCATAAGAAAATAAAATAAGAAAGACAGTCCAGAGAATAAGAAAGAGACAGTCCAGAGAAACTAATATTACCATCCTCCCTCTTTTGCACTCTCTGGTGGATTCTCACCCAACAATAAACACGTGGTCACTATTTTAAATTATCCACAGTGAACCAGGAAATTGTGGACACTTCATAAGAAAATAAAATAAGAAAGAGACAGTTTAGAGAAACTAATATTACCATCTACCATCTTTTAGACTCTCTGCTGGAGTCCCTCCCCTCAATAAATGCTTGGTTACTAATTTAACATACCTACGGTGACCTGGGAAATTGCGGACAGTTTATAAGAAAATAAAATAAGAGCAAGACAGTCCAGAGCAACTAATACAACCATCCACCCTTTTTTATACTCTCTGCTGGATTCCCTCTCCACAATAAACGTGTAGTCACTACTTTACCTACGGTGAACTGGGAATGCAGACTCTTCCTAAGAAAATAAAATAAGAAAGAGACAGTCCAGAAAAACTAATATTACCATCCACCTTCTTTTAGATTCTCTGTTGGATTCCCTCCCCACAATAATTGTGCGGTCACAACTTTTACCTACTTAGAGTGAACTGGAAAATTGCAGAAATTTCATAAGAAAATAAAATAAGAAGGATAAACTCCAGAGAAACTAATGTAGGTACTCTGCAGTAACTTATAATAGAATTAGTAGTCTAAACACTTTGCAAACCATATCACTGCCACTGTTGGAATAATTTATTTTCTCTGTACTAATGAGCACCCTGCCAGAAATGACAGCTGCCAAATTACTGCTACTTCCTCATTAACCCCCCCCCCCCCTCCAACAACTTCTAGCCTCTTAACCTCATGGTCTTCTGATAATTTTTCTTTACAAATTATTTACCTTGTCTTGGAATATGGGTGAATAACATTGATATAGGGTTGCATAACATGAGGGAACCTGCTTTGCCCCATAGATACTGATTGATTTTTGCACTCATCCCACGCCAAGACCAACAGGGTCTTATATTGCATATCTATTGGCTAACTACTGTATCTGGATGGATGCATAACCCCTCCCCCATCACCAGCATCCAGTACTAGCAATCCAAAGCTTTCTTTAGCTGTGGGTTCCATTTTTAAAATTCCTTTACAGCTGCTTGTCTCCCTCGGCATCAGGTACTCTAAAACTAAGGATTCTGGTTTAATACTACATGTTTTATTTATATTTGTTGTAAAATTTCTTTATCCAGATATTTGTTTAAATTCATATCTGATACTTATGCTGGCCTGATTCTTTTGTTCATCTTTAAACTGTCGCTAGTGAGCAAGGAATTATCAGTACCCTGAATAATAAACTGCTTTAGCATTAATTTCTTATTTTACTTGTTATAGCCTGTCTTCAGGAGGTGTGATAACAGTACAAGTAATAATGTAAGTCAATGTATAAATTATAGACTTTCAACAATAGTTGGTGTTTTTCATAGCCACTTTCTAAAGTAAAATGGTACAAGATATGTGCATGATTGTGAAATGTAATGTTGCCTAACGTGAACGTAAAGCTAAACTCCTAGCAGGGTAGCTTCTGTCTCTTAAAACGTTACTATAAATGATTAGCTGCTAATCACTACACTCATTGACTGGAACTCTGTGCCTGCTATAGATGTTCATTGTTTGTGTTTGGAATGTGGCAGCTGCTGCTAATTCGGAAGGTTATACTTGTTGATGTGCTGCTTTTACAGTAAAGCTGAATCATTCTACTCTCAGAACTGAGTATGTTGTATATTTCCCTACACATATTGATTAAACTACTATTTTCTTCTTTCCAGATTACCATCCACCCTCTTGTAGAGTCTCTGCTGGATTCCCTCCCACAATAAACACGTAGTCCATACTTTAACTTACCTACTGTGAAACAGGAAATTGTAGATACTTCATAAGAAAAGAAAATAAGAAAGAGACAGTCCAGAGAAACTAATGCAGGTACTCTGCAGTAACTTATAATAGAATTAGTAGTCTAAACACTTTGCAATCAATATCACTGCCACCATTGGAATAATTTCTTTTCTCTGTACTAGTGAGCAACCCACTAGGAATGACAGTTGCTAAATTACTGCTACTCCCTCTTTAACCCCCCCCCCCAAGTTTTAGCCTCGCTATCTCATGGCCTTCTGATAATTATTCCTTACAAATTATTTAGCTTGTCTTGGAATATGGGCAAATAACATTGACATAGGATTGCATAACGTGAAGGAACCTACCTTGCCCCATAGATACTGACTGATTTTTGCACTCATCCCATGCCAAAACCTGCTCCATTCACCCTCTCTATGCTTGGGCTCGCTCTGCCTTCTACCCTACCCCATTCCCACTCACTCATCAATTACCTTTATATGCTATAACTACACCCACAGCTAGTGTGTGCAGATCTCAGTACTGTACAAACATCCACAGAATGTCCAGGTTATGGCATGAAATATAACCCCTACTATACATAACATGTGTAGCAGTCTGATATATCACTGTTTTGTTATCAGATATGATGACACTAATTATGATGTATAGCACATATACACCACTTCCTGTACAACATATGTACAAAGATTGACAGAGGTGTGGCTGGGAGCACATACACAGGGCCAATAGTGACATGTTGCTATGATAACCTCATACATTTACTGTTGTAACAGGGTGTGTTGCAACATATGTCCTATGAGGGATATGAAGTCAGTAACTGTCACGGCCTTCATCATCTACAGACCGCAGTCCTCACACTACCTTCTGCATTCCACAGATAGATGCTCCATGGGTAACATATGAAACCAAATGCACAACACTGCCCAGTATGCAGATGACCCTGCAGATGGGGACTCCTCATAAACATGGAACTGACATGACAGGTATTGAGACATGTACGACAATCATATCCAGACAAACACTGTGAAACCAACATTACTCCTAATGTAGTATAGTAGCACTTACAATCTGTAGTCAGGTCCGGCACTTCACCCTCCTGTTTGTTGCCCTCTTTCCACAGTGTATGTTGTTAGAGGTAAATCCCCAATCCATCTGAGATGCTGTTTGCCAAACAACAGTATTAGTTCCTGCTCACAGTGAATGAAAAAGGCCAACACCACCATGATGTTCCTAGATATTGGATTGTGTTTCCATGCAATTGGCTCTGGGAATGTTACCACAGCTGTTGCACATGCAATCAGCTAGGGGAGGGCTGCAATTTGTGCAGATGCCATCAGATGATCATGAGCATCACTTAATATACACATGCTGCTGCCTAAGCAAAGCAGGTGTGGGTCTCCAGATCCACCAGAGAAGGAGTGAGTGAGGCAGACAGAGGCAAAAACATGTCAGGGAGGGGTGGAGTATAAAACTTATGCATGTTTGTGTCACACACCTACCAGCACAGGGTATCAAACCCCTGACAACTATGTAGTGCTGTCACAGTTCGATGCAGTTATTGGATGCGCCACATGAGTTACCTGCTGTGGAGCACTCAGAACATATATATGATGGTGAGTGACATCTGCAACAGGGATACGGTAGCTATATGGTAGGTGACGTACATGTGCCTGTCTGCATGAACAGGTGCCAGCATCAACACAGCCACACTCTCACAGGGAAGCATACACATTGACAGACTTGGCAGGGCCAGGAGTACAACTCATCAGTAGTGGGATTGCCACAACACATCACTTTGCAGGTATCACATGCACCACATGGGTCATACAGAGGTTGTATGGGCAAAGATTATGAGGAGGTCTCAGACATCAGACAGCGTGCTTCAGTATGCCCAAGGGGGTTGTAGTGAGTGTGGATGTGGACATACGCACCATACAACACACACACAAACAAACAGTGTGCCAGTACTGATATGCATGGGTGCATGTCTGCATGGGTGGGTGGTGGTCAGCTGTGCCAACAGGCTATACAAGGGTAGGCGATGGGTATACCTTGGCATCATCTGGGTGACTAATGTGTGTGGCCAATGCTGTGCACCACTTGCCATGTATGTGTTCCTTAGTCCATGACATGGACGATGTCTAGGATGTGCACACCTCCCATATGCATGCACAGTGACATGTGGAACTCTACCTGGGGTGTCTGGCCCATGTTGTAAACACAGATTAACATCAGATGTACCAGCCTTGCCCACATGTGGCAGGGACTGGTAATGGGCAGCAGGTTTACCCTGCACCTACATTGATAGCATGCTAACAGCATTCCCTGGTGTCAGTGACATCTGTCCATTCAGAGCATGCTGCCAGGCATCATATGTCTGTTGTGGGTCACATGTGAAGGCACCACAGGTGGTGCAGGTGTCCATTGGGGAACATGGGGGAGGTGCACTGTCTGCATCTATGTGCATATTGGACAGATATGGAGGGTGACATGCCCTATGTAGGCCACTGATATCACTCCATAATTAGTGGCCAATATGCAGTGTACTACCCACATATTGGCTGTTGCCTAGGCATGTGTGTGTGTGTGTGTGTGTGTGTGTGTGCGTGCATGTGACATGGGTGAGAGTCTGCTCTGGGTAATACTGGGGTTGCTAACTGTGATTGCCTGGCCTTGCTGTCACGTGTATGGGTATGAATATGCACCCCAGCCTCTTGGCTATTTCAGAGCTGCAATCCCTGTACAGTGAACATTGTGATATGTACTAGGGCCACCATATAAGAATTTAGCAAAACCCACCATACATTGGGCCCAGGTGTCTCACACACACACACACACACACACACACACACACACACACACACACACACACACACACACACACACACACACACACACACCTGTCATGTCTGGCAGTAGAACCCCTAACTAACTAGTGTATTACACTACAGAACTGGAGTACTCCTTCCCCAAAAGTGCATTTCACACTGAATGACATCAGCAGGATTGCCAAAGTAGGCCATTTGAAAGTACTGTGAGTGACTAGCCTAAAATGCATTGCTCCCCACACAGACAGTGAGACACACAAAACATCCACACCTGGCATGTATGGGTATAGAACCCCTGACAGAGCTCTATATCACACTACAACATGGAGTTGTTATAGGATGTACCATGGAGATTACTGGAGTACTCCTTCCCCAAAGGTGCATTTCACAATGAATGACGTCAGCAGGATTACCAAAGAAGAGCATTTGAAATGTACTGCAAGTAATTAGCCTATGATGCATTGCTCCATACACAGACATTGAAACACACACAAAACATCCAGAACTGCCATGGGTGGTGATGGAATCCTACTACAGTTCTAATTCACACTCCAGCAGTACGCAGTTACCGGACACGCTACAGAGATTACTGGGCTACAACTTTCTCAGAGGTGTAGTTCTAGGTTGGTGACATCAGTAACCTTGCCAATGTTGAGTATATGTATTGTAAGGTGTGTGAGTGCCCTAAAAGCATTGCTCTCTACACAGAGACAGACATACATGTACACACACAGTTGCCAAGTCTGGGGTTAGAACACCTACCGACTACAACAGTATGCAGTTACAGGACATGCTACAGGGATTACTAGGCAACAACCTTCCCAGAGGTGTATTTCTAGGTGGGTGACATCAGAAGTATTGCCAAAGTTGAGTATATGACTGTGAATAGCCTAAAAAGGATTATTCTCTACACAATCAGAGACTGACAGACACACACACACACACTTGCCAAGTTTGGGGTTAGAACACCTACCTAACTACTTTGTCACACTACAGCAATACACAGTTACAGGATGTGCTACAGGGATTACTTGGCAATAGCCTTCCCAGAGATGTATTTCTAGGTGGGTGACATTAGCAGCCTTGCCAAAATTGAGTATATGACTTGTAAGTAGTGTGAGTATCCTAAAAAGCATTGCTGTCTACACAATCAGAGATGGACAGACACGCACACGCACAGTTGCCAAGTCTGGGGTTAGAACACCTATCTAACTACATTATCACACTACAGCAGTACACGGTTATAGGATGCTGTACAGGGATTACTTGGTAACAACCTTCCCAGAGGTGTATTTCTTGGTGGGTGACATCAGCAGCCTTGTGAAAGTTGAGTATATGACTTTGTGAGTAGTGTGAGTACCCTATAAAGCATTGCTCTCTACAGAGTCAGAGACAGACAGGCACGCACAGAAATGCACACACACAGTTGCCAAGTCTGGGGTTAAAACACCTATCTAACTACTTTATCATACTACAGCAGTATGCAGTTACAGGATGCACTATGGGGTTTACTTGGCAGCAATCTTCCCAGTGGTGTATTTCTAGGTGGGTGACATCAGCAGCCTTGACTAGGTTGAATATATGAATTGTAAGGAGTGTGAGTACCCTAAAAACCATTGCTATCTACACAGTCAGAGACAGACAGACACACACACAAACGCACAGTTGCCAAGTCTGGGGTTACAACTCCTACCTAACTAGTTTATCACACTACAGCAGTACACAGGTATGGGACGTGCTACAGAGATTACTGGGTTACAGCTCTTCCAAAGGTGTATTTCAAATTGGATTACCTCAGCAGGCTTATCATAGTAGGGCAATGGGGAGGGTGATGTGTGCATGGGTCATATCCCATTCATGTACAGGTTGACACGCCACATGCGGGCACACATGGGGTCATATATCACAGGTACAGGTATACAGATGCTGCATGACTACTTCCTTGTACAGTCATGTTGCACAGCTGGCACGTGCACTGCATACTCTGTAATGGTGACAGATACTGTTGGCTAGTATCTGCAGTGAGTGACATCTGCATCTCATGTGTTTGGGGCCCTTTGGCTGTTTGCTGGGTGGGACAGGCCTGGATGGCTCCCTTTCACAGTGACCCTCTTCCACACATCTATACACATCTACATTTGGCTTATTATAGTGTGTTATCCTGACATATATGTCTGTATTCCTATTCACTGTGTGTGCAAGGCATGAGTGGTGCATACTGATGAGTGTCTGCTCTAACAACTGCTACTGCTAGATATGTCTGGTCCACTGGTGTCTGCAGTCATGGCCTCCATGTGTTTCAGTGTGTGAACATGCCCAGTATGACCTTTCAGTATGTTGTAGACTGAAATTGCCTTCATTTCTCTGTGTGTGAACATGCCCAGTATGGCCATCTGTATTGAATCTGTGGATCATGTCTAGGTAGTGTGTCCTGCAGTGCTGACCTTTGTGTTGTACACTGACAGGTAGCATGCTGTCACTGCTGGGTATCCATTGATCATTTGGCTTTGACTATTACTACATTTCCACATAGCAGGGGCACACCTGACTGTTTCTACATTTCTACACAGGAGTGGGGGGCACACCTGAAAGTTATTACATTACTATGTAGGATGGGGGGGCACACCTGACTATTTCTACATTTCTACACAGGAGTAGGGGGGCACACCTGACTGTTATTACATTACTATGTTGGAAGGGGGGGCACACCTGCCTATTTCTACATTTCTACATAGGGTTTGGGGGCACACCTGACAGTTATTACATTACTGTGTAGGATGGGGGCACACCTGACTATTTCTACATTTCTACATAGGATCCATGGTGGTACAGTGGTAGCATTGTTACCTCACAGCAAGAGGTTCTCCTGTTCAATTCTCGGCTGGCATGCCTTCTGTGTGGAGTCTGCATGTCCTCCCAGCAGTTGAGCGGCCTCCGAAAAACATGTGTGAATGGGTGTGCCTCTGCTGAAGGTTAGGCATTGGGCTGGCACCTTGGCACCATAAAAATCAACTGCCAATCATTAGGGGACCGGAGTTCAGCTGTGGCGACCCCTAACTGGGAAAAGCCGAAAAGACAAACAGCAACAACATTCATAGGGCTGGGGGGCACACCTGACAGTTATTACATTACTATGTAGGATGGGGGGCACACCTGACTATTTCTACATTTCTATACAGGAGTTGGGGGGGCACACCTGATTGTTATTACATTCCTATGTAGGATGGGGGAGCACATGTGAAACATGTACACATTTGCTATGACCGTACTGGTATGTCAGGTACTCCATTTCATTCTGTATTGCTAACTCTCATGCTGCCTAGAGGCATACTAGTGTACTACAGACTGTGGCTTTGGTTGCCTTACATATTATTGTCTGCCTTCCTACCCTTTGGAACTAACATTCCACTGCCTGCTGTGCTGTGGTCTGTCTGTCTAAGCCTGGGGGGGGGATTAACCATAGCCATCATTCTGGGCCCATGCCACAGGCTCTGTTTGGATATGTCTACACCTGCCCTGCTGGCTGGGACTGTTGTTGGGTATGTGAACCATCCAGACTGGCATGTGTGGGTCATATGGACACACATGTCGCACAGCACATTTCCTGCAATGGGTTTTGTCACCCTGTGTAATACTGGCTACTATGGTGTCTCCAGTATGTGTTGCAGATGTCATGGTGCCACTATGGGTGTCTATTGTCTGCTGCCATAACATTCAGCCACCCAATTCCCTTGCATGCTCACATTCATAACATAGCTACAGGTAACAACACATTCTACTCAATTTGGCAATTGGTAGGTTGATTGACTTAACTTGAGGGTGTGCCAGACTTCTGGATGGTGCTGGAGGAGCTGCCTATGTCGGATGCACATAGTACACTACCTATGCATGGCTGAGCATAGGTTAGGTAGTGTCATATTTGGCATCCCTTTTACTGTATGTGCGAGTCAGAGAAAGGTGTCATTCCCTGTGTCCCTATTGTGTCAGTGCATGTGCTGTGCGTTGCCTCTTTGCCAAGGACAGGGCATATTGGACACTCCTCCTTCTGCCTACTGGGGCAGGCTCAGGCTGTTCCTCCTCTGTGCCACTCTGTGCATGTGCAGGCCTTGGCATTGGTGGGGGGCTGCGTGGCCCTGCACCATGCTGTTCCTGCTGCAGCTGTTTCCGCAGGATCATATTGTATAGCATAGCACATACCATAACAATTTAGGTACATGTAGCTGGTGAATACTGCAAGGCTCCATCGGATGTGTCCAGACACCAGAACCTTTACCTGAGCATCCCAAACACATGCTCTATTATATGTCTGGCCTGTGCGTGTGCCTCATTATGGCATTGTTGTTCAGGTGTGTGTGCATTTCTGATGGGTGTCATCAGCCACAGCTCCAGTTGATACCCAGCATCCACCACTAGCTGACCATAGGGGATGTCCACACTGGTAAATCTCTGGTACAGCTGCGTCAGATGCCATATGTGTGAATCGTCATAGCTTCCAGGGCAGCCAGCACACAGATTCAATATAAAGCCCTGGGCATCAAAGACATCCTGGCAGTTGATGGAGGGGGTGCCACTACGGTTGATGTAAGCCCTACCCTGCTCACCGGGTGGTGCTTTGATACATATGTGCGTGCAGTCTATAGCACCCACTACTCCAGGGTATTCTGATATTTGGTGGAAGAGAAGCATATTGCTGGTCAGCACCTCACGGGTGTTGAGGAAATATACATGCTCACTGGCATGTGCTGACATGGCATCTAGGAAATGGTGGAATACTCTGGATGCTGATGCCTCTGAGATCCCCATGATATCCCCAATTGTGCTTTGGGAGGTACCTGTGGCTAGTATACCTAGGCCTACACATACCTTGGTGTCCACTGGGATTGGTTTCCCTTCGTCAGTTTGTGTGTCAGGTGCGGCCGGCACAGCTCAACAATTTGCTGTAGGAGGTCTCTGTCCACCCTATAGCGCTCCACTATCTCCAGCCCATGTAGCCCCTGGTAGGTTACCCTGGATCTGTATTCTCTTCTCCGTCTCCTCACTGTGGGTTGTTTGGCAGCATTCACATCCTCACCACCCTCAGCATCTTGCACATGTTGTTCTATCTTGCCTGCTGCAGCCCTTCTCATTTTGTAGGTTTGTTTGTTAACATTTCACTGCTTGTATACACCGGTGGTGTAGAGTGTGGGAAAAACCCAAGGGGAAGATGTTTGCTTGGTTTATAGTAGTGTTTAGGGCTGGGCTGGTCTGCTGCCTGTGTAATTCACTGATTCTGATACATTCCACCTGCCGGCTAAGCTAGTTCTCCTTGAATACCTTCCTACTGCTGTTTTCCCTTCCCATTGCCTTCCTGTTTAAGCCTGTGTGTGCGCCGTGCAAACAGAGTGCTTATATGTGCACACTGCTGCTATTTCTTGGTTTACCCGCTTAAGCTTTGTAAAGAGTACTAGGCAGGTTTAGACACACCCCCTAGCTTAGTTGTGCTAAGCTGAATGCAACGCTGAGCCACAGGGCTCCAATCCACTGACAGTATGCCTGACAATCCCACACATGATGTCACTTACCTCCTAGTCTTGCACTCAGCTATTCATACTCATACACTGTTGGGACCTGCCTCACATGCTGGGGAAAACCGGGATTCACTATCCTTCCCATAATTTGCATAGAATTGCCTGCTAATGCATAGTTACATGTGTCACACTGTGCCTCCCCTCTTAGCAACCACTACTCACTGGCCAGGCTGTCTTTTGCCTGCCATTGACTTGCATGGCGGACTGCTTTTTTTTGGTTTATTTTCTTATTTCCCCACCGATCCCATTTGCGTGCCACTGCCTTATGCTTCAATGGCTGTGATCGGCAGACATATCATAAAAGTTGTATTTTGCACATTTGGCATTGTTTGCAATGAAAATGGCCTTCTACTTGGCCATTGGCATACTTCCTTAATGATATGCAGCCTTTATTTGGAGCTGTCATAGCTACGTTTTGGAGTTTGCAGTACCATACTCAGTTACTAACCGAATTTAATTTGAAAGCCTGCATTTGCACTTGTTTCTGTCATGTAACTCATCTAGTGCTGATACAGATTCTTAGTTTTAGCACTTAAATTTGCTTATTCATGCTCAGCACTTGTTCAGAACTTGTAAACACTAAATAAGCCACTAATTACTATAGCACTCAATCTTCCTTATTACCTAGAGGAAAACAGGTTTTTGTACTTACTTTTTTTACTGGCTTAGAGAAAACAGCTCTTGTACTCACTTTCCGCACTTATCTAGAGGAAAATATTTTTTTTATTCAGGCATGTCCAAGGGTCAGCTCCCAGTATTCTCTCCTTTCTATCTGATGAATCTGGGCAACTTGATGCAATGTAGAAATTGCCTCATGTACACAGACAACCCTCTCCTCCTACCACCCAACACTACAACCTGTGAGAGATGCACTTCTCTAGCCAAACTGGAGGTAAAGCGCTTTATAACCAACATTGAACTTGACAGTCATGAGGAGGAAGTTAAACATTTGCACCACACCACGCTCATTACTTAGTCTCACTAAATTTACACCACCAAAATCCACACATAGTAACACAAAAACATTCGCAGAGACTCAATAATAATATGCCTAAGCAACAGAGACCTCCAAAGCAGAAACACAAGCAACCTCCATCCCCCAACACAAGCCAAATGACACATAGCCCACAGACTCAGTGTGCCACTCAATCACAGCCAATAAAGCAAAAGAACATACCCAACACACTAGTCATAGGTGACTCTATAGTCAGGCACACTGATGTCCCACTCACCAGGTTAAAAAAGGAGAAGGTTACTGTCAGCTGTCTGATGATCCGCCACATAACCCATGTACTCAGGTCACTCCACAACAAGTACAAATATGACTCTCTCATTGTCCATGTTGGTGTGAATGACCTGAGATGTCCCTCCTTGGACTACATGAAAAGAGACATGGAAGAGCTCTCCAATCTTGTAGCCCAGGCAGGTATGACCCTAGCCCTGAGTAGCATTCTGCCATCACCCAGAATGATACCGCAGTACAAGGACAAAATGATTGACTTCAACAATTGTCTAAGCTTCTGGTGTCATTCTAAGGGGATCCAGTATCTGTCTGCTGGGGATGATATGGTCGATGAACCACGATGCTTTGCCACAGATGGCCTGCAGCTGTTGCCCCTGGGATTCCGGATACTGGCTAAGGCTCTTGCTGCCCCTATAGTGCCTTTTTAGGCAGGGTTCAAATAACAAATTCACCACCATAACAGGAACAGGCAAGCAAAAACTGAGAGTAATTCTACTCAATGCTAGAAGTCTAAATCTCAAAATGCACTCACTTAAGGCACTCCTTAAAATGAAGAACATCGGTATCTGTGCAGTGACTGAGACCTGGTTCAAGGCTCCAGAGAGCACCCCTGCACTTGTTGGGTCTTTCGGCTTTTCCCTGTTAGGTACCAGGCTATAACTCATACCACACTTTTTGGCCATGTGACCTGGACCGAAACACCAAAGGCGGAGGTGTGTCCATATTCATTAAGGATATCCACACCTCCAGGATATTTGCACAGCATAAAGCATCCGAGGTTATCCAAGTGCAACTAACTCTGGGAAAAACTGCAATCCAAATTGTAGCTTGCTACAGATCCCCCACCATGCCCCAGGATTCAGACTCCTCTTTTCTTGATGTACTGGAAAATATTAGGGTTCAACCAAACACCCTAATAATGGGCGACTTCAACTACCCCACCATTAACTGGGAAAACTACTCATGTAGCAACTCCTTAGCTCAATGCTTTCTGGAATTCATAAACTCCAATGTCCTAGATCAACTTATCCACACCCTCACCAGGGGCAACAATATCCTAGACCTAGTCATTATCAACATGAGTGACTGGTGTTCCACATCTGAAGTCAACTCCTCGTTGGTCTGATCCGACCATAAGCTAATCACCCTTTCGTCCTGGGACCTCTCCTGTTTGGTATCTATTTCTCTGAAGTACAGGCTAACACAGAAGGCCTCTGGCTAATGAAGTTTGCAGATGACTGCAAACTAGGAGCCATGGTCAAGTTCCCAAATGATGTGGACATCCTACAGAAGGGCCTCATGGAGACAGATGCCTGGTGTCAGAGTCATGGCCTCAAGCTCAATGCCAAAAAGTGCAGTGTCATCTCCTTTGGTTAAAACTCTGTACCCAAGAACTACCACATAGGCAGCAATCTACTTAACACCTAAAGCGTGATAAGAGACCTTGGGACCCAGGTGGACAGTAGTCTCTCCTTTGATAGTCACATCGCCACAGTAGTCAGGAAGTCCTTCTATGTGGCACAACTCATCACAAAAGGGTTCTCATCCAGGGAAAAAAAGGTCATTGTTCCCTTCTATTCAACACTCATTAGACCAATTATAGAGTACAATGCCTCTTTTGGAATGTACCTAACAAGACATCTGCAGCAGCTGGAAAGGCTACAGAAGTACCTCACAAAGAGGATTACTGGCCTCAAACAAATGCCCTACACTAACCACCTTGAAAAACTCCAGCTTTACTCTGTAGCATATCGCCTACTCCGAGGTGATCTCTGCCTAACATATAAAGCTATGTCAAACCTAGAGCTGTTGGACATGCTACACCTAAAGAAATCCCAATCCCTCCAAGCTATATGCGCTAGGGACCTAAACCTTGTCACCACAATAAACAGGACATGCTGGAGGGATAGATTCCTGTCCCAGAGACTTCCCATACTCTGGAACAGGCTACCCATCTATGTCAAGCAAAGTTCTTCATTAGCACTCTTCAAGAAAAATCTTGATGAGTGGATGGGAAATAGGAAATACACCCCGGGGATCACTTCTGTGTCTCTGCTCGACAGTGGCACAGGAAAATAACTTTCTTGGGTGGCGTAAGCCAGGGAAACTTGTTGGCTAGTCTTATGTGGGACCTTGGGCCGATAGCCTAGTAACTACCTATGAACCTATACATTTCTGCATATTGTGCTAGTTCTGCATGCCCTGCTCCCTGCTTCCTGGATGGCAGATTTACCTCATTTGCAACTGCAAATGGGGTGATTTGCATACGGGAGCTGGGAACATGCAGCATTACTGCTATAGTGCTCATGCACGTCAAACGAGCACGTACGTGGATCGCTCGGCTGCCATATTGGAAAAATTTCCTCTTACACTAATTATGCACGCTGTGCAAGCTTTTGAGAATCTGGGGGATAGTCAATAACCATAGAAACAATGGAAAATTTGTATCTGTTCTCTTTCTGTACTACTCCAAGGCATTTGATACGGTCGCACATGAGAAACTTATTAAGGTTTTCTCCAATCTAAATCTCAGGGACAATGCTATTGTCTAGTTCCAAAGCTATCTATCAGGTCAACAGCAAGAAGTGCAATGGCAGAAAGAACACTCCACTCTACTCCCAGTTACACTAGGTGTTCCCCAAGTCTCCATCCTTGGGCCCCTACTATTCTCTGTTTTCACTAATAACCTCCATACAGCTACACTACATGCTACTTTCATACAATACACAGATGATTCTACTTTAATATGTGCTTCTTCCTCACTTCAAGATCTTTATTCAATATCACAAGCTTCCTTTCTCTCTGTTGAATCTTAACTATAATTCACAGCTTATTCTAAACCTTAATAAAACTAAACTGCTGCTCACCCACCCAACTAGATATACTCCATCATCTCCCCTTTTAACTCACATCTAAAAATAACATCATTATCTCTTCCATTGCCCACACTAAATTACTTGGGGTTGAAATCAATCATAATTTGAGATTTGACATTCACATCTCTCTAACCATAAAGAAGGTCCACAAAAAATTGGGTGTCCTATACAGAAATAAGCAATTTCTTACAAGAGCTACTAAAGAAACAATCAAACTCACACACCTCCTCTCAACACTTACCTATGCGTCTCCAATTCTCATTAATCTAAGAAAAACTGAAATTGCAAAACCTGACTCATGCTATAATAAAATTGCTAGATTTGCCACAGATACTACCTATAGGTTCCACCACTGTATAGCTCTAAAGCAGCTTAAATGGTTAGAACTACCACAACTCCTCTTGTATAATCAAATTAGTCTACGCCATGAAATTATATATTACCCCAAAAAAACCCAGCTCTAAAAAAATTCATCCCTACACAAGTAATAGAGAGTTATTCTCCAACAACAAACTCTTCCTTGACATAACTAAATCCAATAATACAGCAGGTGACTCCTTTTTCTCAAACTTCATAAGTAAAAACTGGAATTCTTTACTCCCAACATAACAAATACAACCTGGATTAAAAATTCAAAAAATCTCTACAAGTGTACCTCACCAATACATGTCTCTGCTCTTGTGCTACACTGACTAGCAGCAATCAGCAACACAGCAACTTCCTCCATGCTTTCCTTAACTATATCTATACTTCCTGTCAGTTTCCCTGACCTCGGTAATATAGGGTAAGCGGTACAGTCCTCCGATCTTTGTTACGTAAGACTGACTATTCTTCTCACACCTCCAGATTCTAGATTCCTTCTGTTACTTGTAAACTGTTAATGACAATTGCCATCAACAACTTTGGCATTCCTGTAAAAGCCTCCTGATCATGATGCTTTTCTGTGAATTGTAAAACTGTAAATATTTGCTTCTATGTATGTTTTTATTAATGTCTTCATTATTGCAACAATTATTGTTCAACTGTATTTTTTGCTATTAATACTATCATTTATTGTAACAACTATTGTTCATAATCATGGAGCTTTTCTCCCCAGGCCTCTGCTGAAAAAGGATTTGTGTCTAGTTGGACTTTCCCAGTAATCAAATGTAAAATAAATAAAATAATAAATAAATCTGCATATAACTGTCCTCCAGATGGGAAACAGACCTAAGGGTGACAATTTTTGCCACAGAAAATAAAATTATAATAGAAGCTCTGTGAGAACATAGATGGAGACTCCTTGAATGGGCAGGAAATTGACATGGAGGAATGAAGTGTGGACTAACCTCAGGTGATGAATGTGATGGGAGGTCACAATAGATCCCAGGATGCCTGTGGTCAGTGGTGCTCTGACATGATCCTGCATGCAGCAAACAGGGTATGCCAGTATGACAGGTTGAGGTATGCTACCAATTGTGGCCCACCATTGAATCCCCCAGATGAACTCACATAGTTTTTCGCATCACTAATATGGCAAGTGGAGAGCGTCACATACCCAGAGGTTGGGATAGACAAAGGTGATTCAGGCTGCACATGTATGTGTTACTTTGCATAATATTGATACATATAGAGTTACTCAGTATGTATTGTTATTGCATGCATACTAATTTATTGTTATTTTTGTGCTTCAGCAGCAGAATTGCATCATGCACATGGGTGCAGACAGGGTGATGGCTAACAACGTAGGTGTAATGATATGTTGCTATACAGCTTCACTACATAAATACTAGCACAACAAACATGTGCAATGTTGTCTAAATTCATCTGCACAGGTCCATCTGCTTCTACACAATAGCAGGACATGACAAGGGTGTGCCTCCATATACTGCTACTGTGACCATTACCTGTTACTGCCTCTTTCCCTTGTCATTCTAGTGTTGTATCCTGTTAGACTGATATTTCCCTGACATTGTAAACAACAGATACATCTTCTGGGGATACAAGCCATGCAGGTGAAACAACAGACAGAACAGGTTGGTTCCCCACATGATCATAAGTTACAGCACTGAGTAGCATAACTGTGTTGTATGAAATTTATGTTGTTGTTTTTCTACACAGGGATATCTGGCTTACAGGTGCACCACATGTCATGTGAGTATCATCATAACTTGTTACAGTTTTGTATATGTCATCATGCACCTGTGCCACTGCATACATACATGACTCTGTTTGCTTTCTCTGTGTTTTCCCACTGCAGGATTTGCATTACGACAAACTCCCCACATCAGGTGGGTGTCACTGGTATGCAATTAACTCCGTTTAATACTTATCATTACTGTTACTCCTGATGTTGTCCTTCATTAATACTGTATCCTTCTACCTCTGCATAGGACAGCCACCATCAGCATCTCAGCCACAACCAAATGGTATGTGTATGTATTATCTGCTGTATGTGTTTTACCTCTGTTGGAATGGTACATTTTGTCAAGTATGTGATTAATAATACTGTGCATATGTCTTTGTTTCCCTGCAACAGTTGGTACTAGATTCCTGCGAGGACATGTCAGGTGTGTGTTATGCTTGTATTCCTCACATCTGTCATGTATGTCCCACATGTAACTTTATTGTCAACTCCTTCTTATATAGACCATATGCAGACAAGATCTCCTGGTGAGTCATTATTATCTGTAACATTGTAGTGATATATATGTGGCATATGTCAGTAATGATATCCAGCATGAGATATAAGCACATTTTCTGACCTGCTTCATCTGTCTCTTCTTTTAGCATGTTCACTGTCTTCATTCTCCATTAGCTTATCTACTGATCCTGATGTGAGATCTGACGTGTCTCAGTATGGTAGCATGGTCCCTGGCACACAGGGCAGAGATCTGGTGATACAGGCTGGCCCAGATGGGGACAGTCATGTGGGTGAAGCTGTAGCCACAGATATGAAAGAAAACTTAATCAGTATTTTTGACCATGTGGGTCATCAGATGGTGGATGGGATGAGGCCTGTAGAGTACAGCCCTGTGTTGAGTATGCTGATGATGTTGACACTTTCTCAAAATGTAGCGATACTGCCCAGTGCAGTAGGCATAGCCATGTTGCTGGTATGTACAAGCACATATCAGAGAGTGTCCACCTATTTCTACAGGTAAATGAACATTCCCAGCAATGACATAAATCAGACATTCATGTTGCATGCCAGCTGGATGTGCTGTATGGAGGACAGGAGCACAGACAGAGTGATGTCATGTTGGTAGTGGCTGCACAAAATGAAAGCATGTTATCTGTGGCACGGTCCATGGAATTCTTGGTTATGGCAAAAAAAATTGCACTTTTTTCCTTTTTTCATCTGCTTTTACTGTATTTATGTTTCTTCCTACTTTATTTTGCTTTTGCATCATCTTAAAAGTACTCAATTGTATTTATTATTGCTTGGTGTAACTATCATTCTAAACCTTTTGGTTTAAGCACTTGAGCTTCAGACTAGTTGTTTTACATTAAGAAGGTTTGTGGTCTGCAATGTTGTGGCAGGACAGGTAGCTTACATCCTTCTAAGTTGGGAACTGCTGATTGAAGGCTCAGTGTCTGTTATGCTAAAAGTGTATTAGTTCTGGTTTAAGCACTTCGGCTTCAGGCCAGTTATTTTACATTAAGAAGGTTCGTGGTCTGCACTCTTGTCAGAGGTGAGGTTGGACTCTGCCCTTCTGAGGTGTGAATTTCTGGTTAAAGGCTTATAGTGCCTGCATATTTGAACTGTTTCTTACTGAAAGTGGTGTGCCTTGTTTGCTGTAGCATAGACTAGATCCAGGCCTGCTGAATCTAGCTTTGCTTGCATAACTTGAGCACTAATCCAGGCATTCTTAAAAGTATTCAATTGTATTTATTACTGCTTGGTAGTAACCTGATTAAAGTGCAGCTATCATTCTAAGCCTTTTGGTTTAAGCACTTGGGCTTCAGACCAGTTGTTTTACATTAAGAAGGTTTGTGGTCTACACTGTTGTGGCAGGACAGGTAGCTTACATCCTTCTAAGTTGGGAACTGCTGATTGAAGGCTCAGTGTCTGTTATTCTAAAAGTGTATTAGTTCTGGTTTAAGCACTTGGGCTTCAGGCCAGTTATTTTACATTAAGAAGGTTCGTGGTCTACACTCTTGTGGGAGGAGAGGCTGGAATCTGCCCTTCTGAGGTGTGAATTTCTGGTTAAAGGCTTATAGTGCCTGCATATTTGAACTGTTTCTTACTGAAATTGGTGCGCCTTGTTTGCTGTAGCATAGACTAGATCCAGGCCTGCTGAATCTAGCTTTGTTTGTATAACTTGAGCACTAATCCAGGTCTTCTTTTTTGGAGAAGGTTCCGCTGCACCCCAGTGGCAGGAGTGTGCAGTTAGAACTTGTCTGATTGAAGACTACAGGAACAGGATTCAGTTTTGAGATTTTTTTACTGGTTAATTGGGTAATTTGTTTAAAAGACTTTTCTGATTGCCTGTAGTAATCTAAAGCTGTTTTAAGTGTATTTTTTACTGTTTTTGCTGTATCTTTAAAAAAAATGTTCTTGTTTCCCACCTTTCTAAGCTAGTATAGTCCAGTTTTTAGGCTAGTGCTGAATTCAAGGATGTGTTACAATTGTTTGAGTTGCCCATACCTTACTTGGATAGACGGAGGTTTCTCTGTTCACCTGTGAGAGAGGTAACTTTGAGCAGCCACCTGTCCCTGGAGGAGTGGTTCCAGCCCAGAAGTTAGTAGTTTATAGGCCATTTTGGGCTAATTTCTATCACTTTCATTTCCCTGCAGTAAAAACTGCGTTTGCACGGTTTTGAAATTTATCCTGGCTCCACCAAGTCTCCTCTTCAGTTTTTCCCTTACAAGTAGTCTAACTCTCAACCTAAGCACTTAAAAAGCATCCTACAGTCCAACACTTGCTCAGACCTAATAGCAAGCACTAATATACCCCAACACTTGATTTCCCAGCAGGGCAAGGCTCATTATTCACCCCTCACCAACCAAGCGGCTAAGCAGCTCACCGTACTATTCAGGCATGACCAAAGGGCAATTTCAGGTATACTCTCCAGTCCAGCTGGTGAACCTGGGTATTCTGAGGCAATGTTACAACTGTCTCATGTACACAGACAACCCTCTCCTCCTACCACAAAACATTAACATATCCAAGAGATGCAATTATATAGGTAAATTGGAGGCTAAGCTCTCTACTCCCAAGACTGAAACAGGCAGTCATGAGGAGAAGGTTAACACTTGCGCCACACCTCCAGCCTCACATAGACATACTAAACCAGCACTGACAAATAATACACATAAATAAACAAAATCATACTCTGAGGCTCTAAATAAAAACCTGCAAAAGCATCACAGACCTCCAAAGCAGACACCCAAAAAACCTGCATCTCCCGTCACAAACCAGACAATACATAAAACACAAAATCAGTGTGACGCACAATCACAGCCCTTAAGGCAAAATAACATACCTAACACACTAGTAATAGGTGACTCTATCATCAGGCACACTGATGTCCCACTCACTAGGCTGGACAAAGAAAAGGATACTGTTAGCTGCCTGTCAGGACCCAGCATCTGCCACATAGCACAAGCACTCAGGTCACTCCAGAACAGGTGCAAATATGACTCTGTCATTGTTCATGTTGGTGTGAATGACCTGAGATGTACCTCCCTGGACTACATGAAAAGAGACATGGAAGAGCTCTCTGATCATGTAACCCAGGTGGGTATGACCCTGACCCTGAGTAGCATCCTGCCCTCACCAAGAATTATACCACAGTATAAAGAAAAAATTATCAATTTCAACAATTGGCTAAGCTTCTGGTGTCATTCACAGGGGATCCAGTGTCTGTCAACCTGGGGCAACAAGCTCGACAAGCCTTGTTGCTTCACAAGAGATGGCTTGCACTTGTCACGCCTATGCTTTCGAATACTGGCCAAGGCTCTTGCTGCCCCGATAGTGATTTTTTTAGACAAGGCTTAAAAATCAAATCCACCTCCGTAAACAGCACATATAAATAAACGAGGGTTATGCTACTCAACGCCAGGAGTTTAAATCTCAAAATGCATGCACTCGAAGCACTCCTCAGTATGGAGAACGTCAACATCTGTGCAATAACTGAAACCTGGTTCAAGGCTCCACAGAGCACCCCACCACTACCGGGCTACAACTCATACCACACATTTCGGCCAGAGAACATGGACCGAAAGACAAAAGGAGGGGGTGCATCCTAATTCATCAAGAATACCTACACCTCCAGGTTAGTGGCACAGCATGATACCTCCGAGATCATTCATGTGCAACTAACATCAGGCAAATCTGAAATGCAAATTACGGCCTGCTACAGATCACCCTCCCTGACCCAGGACCATCACTCCACCTTTCTGGAGACAATGGAAAACATGAAGGTCCTACCGAACACCCTGATATTGGGTGATTTCAATTACCCTACCATTAACTAGGAAAACTACTCAAGTACAAACTCCCAGGTCCAACACTTCCTGGAATTTATCAATTCAAATGCCCTGGATCAGCTGGTAAACTCCCCTACCAGAGGTGAAAACATATTTGACCTGGTCATCACCAACATGGGCGACAGGTGTTTCACACTGGAGTTCAACCCATCACTGGTTAGATCAGATCATAAACTAATCACTCCGGATGTCCATACCACATCACCACCTCCAACTAAGGAAACCACAGTGAAAAACTTTTCTATAGCAAACTTCGCCTTACTTAAGACAGAGGTGGTAAGTTTCACAGCCCCCATGCTAAAGGATAACAGTGTCCAAGATGCAGGAACCTTTACAAATGCACTCTATGAGCACCTACAAGGATGCATGGATCGTGCCATCCCTAGCAAAACCAAGACTCACTCCCCTAAGGGAAGGAAACCAGTCTGGTGGACCCCTGCCATAAACAGGCTATACAATAGAAGGAGGAAACTAGTTCAGAAAAAAAACAAATCCCAAGAAGGAAAGACATCCCTGATCAGTATCAGTAAGAAACTAACGTCCCTCATAAAATTCTCCAAGGCTAACTTTGAAAGAAAAATAGCCAAGGATTTGAAAGATAACCACAAAGCCTTCTTTAGCTATGTCAAGAATCTAAGTGGCAACTCACAGATATGCTCTGAGCTAGTGCAAAATAGCACAAAAAAATACTGAACCTACTGATATTGCCAACATCCTGGCAGATAGATTTAGTGCAAACTTCAACCCCCTCTCACCCCCAAAAGGGCGCACAACAATACCAGATAAGTATAGTGTCCCAGAATTCACAGATGCACAGGTGAAAACAGCCCTTTCAAAAGCCAAAAGCACAGCATCATTGGGGCCAGATGGTGTCCCAGGCTGCGTCTTGCATGAACTACAGAATAAACTAACCTCCCACCTAAACACACTGTTCAACCTCAGCCTCTCCACAGGTTATGTGCCCATAGAATGGTGTACAGCAATGGTTATCCCGCTCAACAAAGGAGGGGCCACAACTGACCCTGGTAACTATAGCCCAACAAGCCTGACTAGCCTGGTCTGCAAGGCTATGGAGCGCGTCATCATGGAACTCATTAACAAAGACATTGGGAACCTCCAAACACTTGACCTGACCCAGTTCGGCTTTGTTAAGGGCAGATCATGCCTACTAAACCCGGTTGACTTCTTTGAGACAGTCACCAAAGCCATAGATGAGGGGAAGGTAGTTCACACAGCCTACCTTGACCTCACCAAGGCTTTTGGCACCATTCCACACTCGGGAATTATAGAAAAACTCACCAGCCTGAACATAAACTCCTATGTTACGAGATGGGTTGCCAACTGGCTTACAGACAGAACTCACACGGTAAGAATAACGGGCTCCAGGTCTGACTCTAAACCAGTCACAAGTGGTGTCCCACAAGACTCGGTCCTGGGACCCCTACTGTTCGGCAAATACTTCTCAGAAGTACAGGCAAACATAGGAGGTCTATGGCTAATCAGGTTCGCCGATGACTGCAAACTGGGAGCCATAATTGACTCTCTGGCTGACATGGACATTCTCCAAAAGGGCCTTACTGAGACGGACACCTGGTGCCAAAGTCATGGTCTCAAGCTAAATGCCAAAAAATGCATAGTCATCCCATTTGGGAAAAACAAAACACCCATGATTTACCACATAGGTGACAGCCCCCTTAATACAGAAGAGATAATAAGAGATCTGGGGACCCAGGTAGATAGTAATCTCTCCTTTGACAATCATATTGCCAAAGTAGTTAGGAAATCCTTCTATGTAGCCCATCTAATTACTAAAGGGTTCACATCTAGAAATAAAGAGGTTATAGTGCCCCTCTACTTGTCACTCATCAGACCCATCATAGAGTACAATGCCCCATTTGGGATGTACCTCACAAGACACTTCCAACAGCTGGAAAGACCACAAAAGTACCTCACCAAGAGGATTACTGGCCTCAAGCATATGTCCTATGCAACCTGACTGGAAAAACTCCAGCTGTACTCAGTCACATATGGCTTACACAGAGGTGATCCCTGCCTGAGTTACAAAGCCATTTCCAACTCAGAATTGATGGACATGCTCCTCCTAAAGAAATCCAAGTCACTGCAAACCACTCTAGTGAATTAAACCTCACCACAACAATAAATAGAAGATGCTGAATGGATAGATTCCTGTCACAGAGACTCCCCATGCTTGGGAACAAAATTCCTAACTACATTAGGCAGAGCCCCTCACTAACACTCTTCAAGAGAAACCTTGATGAGTGGATGGGTAACAGAAAATACACCCCTGGGATCACTTCATTGGCTCTTCTTGACAGTGGCTCAGTTAATTAATCAATGGGGTGGAGAAAGCTGACACTCTGGCTAGGCTTATAAATACCCTTGGGCAGATAGCCTAGTACCTACCTATGAACCTATGAAACTATGGCAGTACTAAAGGACTAGCATAGTATGAACAAGGTTCTGTGTGCCCTGGCTGTACTTAGCTGAGTATCACATGGGAGATGCAGGTCCCCTCTCAGTAAACCAATCCTTGATCATCAGACATCAATGTCTATGCTGCAACATGCACACACAACTTCTGCTGGCCAATCTAGTGTGGGCCCTGAAGTTAAGACCAGTTGAGTAGCAATCCTTTTCAGAAACAGCCTACAAGTTACCTCCTTGGACTATACACCACCCCCAAAAATCAACACGGAAATCCTTGCTTCCAAACTTCAGCTAAATTCTAGTAAATTCATATACATCATCTGTATCTACTTACCTCCTGGTAATAATATCAGTATACTTGAGGATATCCTTAGCTCCCTGTCACCATACTTCCCACAAGAAGCTATTATCCTAGGAGATTTCAATATCGACTGGAAGTGTATAAGTGCTGAACATCCCACTTCCCATATTAACCTGCATGGCTTTTCACAAATCATTTCCTCTCCAACCAGATTTAAAAATTAAACAAAAAAGAAACTATGTTAGATTGAATTCTCATAAATAAACACCACCATACTTACTTATACAGTAGGAATTTTCCCAGACAATATCAGTGACCACTCGTTAACCTACCTAATCAAGCAAAAGACCGATATTCCCCTTACAGCCACATATAGGACAATAAGGTCCAATAAGGACTTCAACCCTGAACTATTCTGAAATGAACTTAGGGCATGCAATTGGTCCTCCTTAAAAAGCTTCTCAATAGAAGAGGCTGTTAAATACTTTAACACAAAATTCTTAGCCATCTTAGACCAGCATGCTCCAAAACGTACTATAAGGATTAGGGCTAAACCAGCCCCCTGGCTCTCTGAAGACACCAGACAAAAAAATGCTACTCAGAAACAAAGCTTGGACCAGGTGGAGAACAACCAAAGGTACTTTAGATCAAGTAACTTTCAGACAAATGAGAAATGAAACAAAAAAAGCTATTCTCTCAGATAAAAAACAGTTTTACAACAAAATGCAACAGAAACACCAGAGTAACTCACAAAGGTTTTGGACAACCATCAATAGACTGCTTCACCCAGGCCAAACTAGGACACCAACCCCACTAGGTAGTTAATGGGAAAACCCAAAACAAGCTGCTAATGACTTCAATACCTTCTTTACAGAAGTTATACAATCTCTTGCAAACCAGCTTTCCCATAACAGCTCTAACCTTTCTACCTCCTTTACTAGCTCTCTCCCTACATTTCAAATACAACCTATCCCAATACACTCCATCTTTAAACTCATCCACAAACTAAAACCTTGCACCCCATCAGCCGACCAGCTACCTGCAGAATACCTGCAGAAAGCAGCTAGAGCTGTTGCCTATCCAATAGCCATCCTCATAAACAGAACCATAAATGAGGGAACAATTCCATCAGTCTGAAAAATCTCTCACATTATCAGCATACACAAAGGCGGGAACTCTAATGAACATTCTAACTATTGTCCTATAGCTCTACTATCCCCCTTGGCAAAAATAATGGAAAAGTGCATTCAGAAACAACTACTAAACTATCTAATTCAAAATAACTTACTTGCTGATTGCCAACATGGCTTTAGGCCATTCCATAGTAGCACAACCGCCCTCCTGTCCTTCTCTAACTCCATTAACAAAAACAGAAATAATAATATTCTTGCATCTGCTCTCTTTATTGACCTGTCAAAAGCTTTTGACATGGTTAACCACTCACTGCTAATAAATATTCTCAAATCTCTTTCTCTTGATTCTCAGGCCATAAAATGGTTCAATTCCTACCTCAGCAATAGTCAGCAAGCAGTTCTCTGGGAAAATCATCTATCCTTCCACCTGCCTGTTACTCTAAGTGTCCCTCAGGGCTCCATTCTGGGCCCTCTCCTTTTTTCAATCTTCATCAGTGATCTATACCTAGCTATTCCACATGCCACTTGTGTACAATATGCAGATGACTTGACAACAATTTGCTCAGCCAGTTCCTCATCTGAACTGCAATCAAAAACTCAATATTTAGTATAGTTGAAACATGGTTTCTACAACATTGCCTCCTACTGAATCCTAAAAAAACAACGCTCTTACTATTTACTCCTGCCCGTAAATCCACCCAAATTAATTTCTCAGTTGCATCTAGAGATGGAATACTCATATCTCCTGATATAACAACCAAGCTCCTAGGAGTAACTATTGACAACCACCTCTCCTTTGATACTCATATAAACAATACAGTAAAAATTGTCAACAAAAAAATGGGCTCCCTCTGCAGGATTAAACAATTCCTTACTCCACTAGCCAGATCTATTATCGCTCACTTCCACCTAATCTCTACACTTCTTTATGCCTCTCCCATCTATACTAACCTGTCTATACATAATCTCCTGAAACTAACTAAATCCTACAATAACATTGCCAGATTTGCCACTGGACAACCCATCAGAACCCATCACTGTCAGAATCTATCACAGCTAGGTTGGCTGGACCTTCAGAACCAGCAAATTTGTAACCAACTTACAATTGCCCACAAGACCCTTTACCAGCCTCATAAGACTCCAATAGTATCTTCCCTGATCTGTCCTTACAAAAATCTGACCACCTTACGCTCTACTAATAAACTACTAGTTTGTACAACCAAATCCAACAACATGGCATGGGACTCTCCTCAAACACAGTTGGGAAAAACTGGAATCTACTTCCAAGTGATCTTACATCACTTTCCTCCCTATCAATTTTCAGACATAAACTTAAAATATACCTCAGAAAACACTGGCTATGTTCTAGTTGCAACTCCAACTAACCATTACTTGTTTGTTACACTTTTTCATTCTTTCTACTTTCTCTTCTTAGACCAAGTTATTCTGCTGAAATGATAAATACAAGCTAAATAATCAGCCACAAATTACTTAGGAAGAGCGTTAACCAGATGATACTTCCTACTATAGACTGGAATAGGAAATTAACTGTTTTGTCATATGTTTTTAATTTGTACTTTTTCATATTGAAAAGAACTGTATCAATGTGCTACAAGTTATCCTTTGTAACTGTCAAATTATTTTTTTAATAAAATATTTATATTTTGGAGCTTATCTCCCAGGGCCTCTACTGAAAATGGACATATATCCAGTTGGACTAGCCCGATCAACAAATGTAAAATAAATAAAATAAATAAATAAATAATTTGCATCCATGCTCCTTTCCTCAGTGCGGCTCCACATGCTGGCATCACTTTGTCAGTCTGCTCTGTAGAGCAACCTGAGCTGAATATTTCCATACATGGTAGGGGCAGCAAGGACTGTGCCATGAGCAGTCAACATGGGTGCCCTAGACTGCATTAGAGTAATACTGACAGTTGATCCACAATGTCCTGTTGTGCCAATCTTACCCCAGTGGTGATGGTGATTGCTATGCAGACCACTGAAGATGTCATATGTGGTTGTTGTGAAGTCTGATGCCATGGGAGTCTGACATTTTTACTAACTATGGGTGACTCCATTTAGTACATAAAACTTTATCCATACTTTACATTGATGTATGTTGCTTGTGTTGTTGACAATAGTTCTGCAGTATGTCCTGATCTGGTTTCCTTTATGCACCTTTTGATAGTGGACAAATAAGAATGGGTTTCACAGAGGTATGTCCTTTGTTGTCTGCCATACACATATACACCACTATGAGTCTATATTCATACCTGTGTCACTTGTGGCCTGAGTTTATGGTTTGTGTCATGATAGATTTATATATGCTCATACTGTTCTATGTTAGAATTATGTTTCTATGTTTGATGCTCAGTGTGTACATCTAGTGGGTACTTTGTATTGCTGTTGTGGGGCAACACTTGAACATCAATGTTTAACTTGTGTACTTCTGTATGCATGGCTTGTCCTGATTCAAAGGTGAGCATCAGATGCTGCTCTGTCAACTGGGCCTAGACTTTTGGTCACATCCTCCATTACCCATGCCTGTTTCATCTGCCCCCTGTATTTTCTTGCTCCCACTATGATAGTTGCAGAATTTCATTTTCAGACATCTGGGGTTCTTGGGGTAGTTCACTCACGCCTGCAGCAGAAAGACCACCATGTGCTGTTGTTAGCATATTGTGTAACATGGCACACACAGTAATCACCTGTGCTTCCTTTTCAAGTGTGTATTGCAGTGCACCCATGGATACATCCAGGCATCTGAACCTGGCTTTCAGTATACCAAAGACATACTCTATGGTATTTTGTGTTGTTGAGTGTGCTCTATCGTAGGCCTCCTCTGCAGGGCTCCACAGTTTTCTGTATAGGGTCATTAGCCATGATTCAAATGGCTAAACAGAGTCACCTGCTGGGGGAGGGGAAAAACATATGTTGTCATCATGAATAATGTTGACAGGGGTGTATTTAGCTTACATCTGAGCTGTTCCCCTGTGTTTACCCCATAGTAGAACTTCAGGTATTTCACCTTGCTGGAATGCAGCCCTCAAACCAGTTTCTCTCCATATGGCAGCATTATGGACAATCCCAAGGTGTGTCACCATGTTTGTTATGCTGCTATCTGCTGCACATACCATCTGTCAGTTCAGGTAAGACATCAATCACCCTTTAAGATCCATTGTTTCAGCCCAAGGATCAAAAACATATTCTTTGGCAATTTTTATTGATAGGATGGTAAAAACATTTCATTCTTTATTCATACACTTTTTAAAGACTCTTAAGATTTTGTTAGCACTCTTCAATACTTCTCTTTTTCATGAATATTCAAGTTTAATTAATATTGATGTAGTAGATCTTTTTCCTGTTTACCCCATTCAGAAAGCTTAGATATCTTTAAAGAAGCACTTTCTTCATTTGAATTGTTAGACAACACTCAAGTCAAAGTTTTGGTCATGTTCATGGAAATAGTTCTGAAATACAGTTACTTTTATTTTGATGGAGAATATTACCAACAAATTAAACGGGTGGGAATAGGGGCAGGATGTGCCCCCATTTATGCTAATAATATTATGTGAAATGGAAGATACCTAGTGCCATTCCTTCTAATTGTTCATGTTGCTGGACATTTTATGGCAGATTTCTAGATGACATTGTAATATTTTGGAAGGGCAGTGCTGAAAAACTTGTACATTTTATATACCATATCCAACAATATGGCAGGTTTCTTAAGCTTACCTATTCATATACCTTCAGTTTTGTCAGATATTTGGACATTACTGTACATAAAACAAGCACAACTTTTTTTTTTCATTTAACGTCTGTAGAAAGTCAACTTATTCTACTTCCTTGACTCCTTTTAAAAGCTCCCATCCCTTGTTTAAAAACAGGAGTTTGGTAAAGGGACAATTTATCAGGTTGCCCTGGATGATTTCAGTCATCAATTTATTTCATAATGAAATGAACAAACTTATAAAGATTTTTTTTAGAGAGGGATTAACCTTCACACTTGTAAAGGATTTAATGAATGAAGTCACCCTTAGAAGGGAAAATTATTTTTATCCCCATTGGATCATTAGGACAACTGTCAATTGGCTAGTTGGAATAAATCTAGAGCACCACATAGGAATAATTTTCAAAGAGATATGATTTTATAATTTGGGGTTGATTGTAATTTAATTAAGGAAGTGAATCTTAAAAACTGGGCCACATTCAGAGTAGCCAGAGTTTATTATCTATTCTTGGCCAAGATCCCACTTGTATTCATAACAGAGGAACTAATCTTAAAGGGAAGTTGGAAAACCCTGCTAACCCAAACAATATTTTTGACAAATAAGTTGTGGAGATGGGCACAAGGAAGTGTGGTCATTGTACGCAATGCCCCTTTATTTTTAAAGGTGACAGGTTATTGATTTGTTATTTTGACAATGGTTTAAGTTTGTTGTGCAAGGCAAATCGTGGTACTGCTGAAGTGGTCTATTTGACAGTATGCCAATTTTGCCACTCATTCTGCAAACTGAGAGACCACTATGCAGAAGAATGTTCTGATTTACAGCAATATGTACATTATAATTAAAATCCCATTTGTTTAACACAAGACCACTGTATGTCCAGGTGTCTAAACATATCTTCTTTAATGTAAAAATTGATGGTATTTGGCAGTTTTGTGGCACATGACAGCCTATAGCTTTTATGTGTCAAATATTTCTATAAATTAAAAGACAGTCTATCTTACAAAGATATTTATAAAAACATTATCTAAATCAAACTTCCATCAAATAATTATTTAAAACATTTAATATATAGCAGACACAATAGTCTCTTCACTTATACTGTCTAGATAAAACTCTTTTAGACAGGATTGGTTTATTCATTGAGGCCATGTCTAAAATTAGCCCTAAGCCTCACTATCCATTGTGCCTCAATTTCTGCTAAAAAAAATAAAAAAATAAATATCTGTAATGTAATAATGTTGTTTAGCTAGTGCATTTATACTATTAGATTTCCTTTATTGGTAAAAAATCCCCCCTTATCCTTTTCCTTTAGACTACGGTCTGTTAGCTATATAGACCACATGTAACGGTCACATGTAGCTTGTGTTTCTAAGACTAAAACTAAAAACTATCTGGATGCCTAAAATCATTATCTTCATATATATACATGCAATAATTGCATTTACCACATGATTTTGTGCCTCCATTCAATTGTGCAGATGGAATTTTGCTATAGCGACATAATCTATCTTTCAAGGATTTTTTATTCCTGAGGCTTATTGCCTACTATATCCCTTATGTGCTCATCAGTCATTAAAATATCCCAATGTTGATTAATTACACCAGTATATGAAGTAACATCTCTAGTGTAACTAAATGAAAAGTTAAGTTTATTCCTATGCCTTGCTTGCACCTTGTTTATTGGTGCTGAAAAATAAGGTTTAGCTACAGTATCTCTTAATCGTCTAACTGCTGTTGAGTTCTCATTAATTATACCTGTTTCATAGCCTCTTGCTACTAATTCCATTTCAGTTTTTTGCATTTGTCTTTCAAAATCATCATTCCTAACATTCAGTCTTGATGCACTAAAAAATTGATTCCTAGCTACATTTTTAAATACATATTTGGGATGCATGCTATTTCTTTTTAATAGATTCGCATGACATTCTTTCCTATATAGTTTAGTATAAATTTTTCCATTTTCATCTTTCTCAACACAGACATCTAAAAAATGTATATGCAATTCAGATACATTTACAGTAAATTTCAAAAAATCACTCGAATTATTTATATAATTTTTAAAATCTTCCAACTGTGCTAACGTCCCCTTCCACAGAATAAAGAGGTCATCGACAAATCTTTTGTAAAATAAAATATAGCGACTATAAGGGCATTTCAATATATGATCCATTTCCCATACTAACATAACAGCATTTGCGTAACTATTAGAACAGGAGGTACCCATAGCCACTCCATGTTTTTGCCTAAAAATTTTATCACTGAAAGAAAAAATATTGTTGTTGAGGACAATATTAAGTAATGTTATTAATAAACTAACATCTGCCTCACTAAATTTATCATCTGTTGTTAATAATTTTGTTACATATTCTAAACCTGTATTATTTGGTATTACTGTAAATAATGAGTTTACATCTAATGTAACAAACATCAAACATGAATTGATCTTTATAAATGAATTCCTGTTCAAACTGATATAATTTATGTAGAAAATGTTCTGTGTCTCTCAACACTATTGGAGACTTATCAACTAATTTCCTAAGATGCTTCCCTATATAAATCGACAATGACTCAGTACTCCAGTTATGTCCTGCAACTATTGGTCTTAATGGGGGCTTAATAGGATGCTTGTGAATTTTCGGTCTGCCCTGTATAATAGGTACAGTAGGATAGTGTGTATTGAAATACCTAGCTAAGTCACTAGTAATCAAGCATGCCATTTCTAAATACTTAATAGTGCTACATATAGATTTAATCATAACCTCTACTTGGGATTGAGTAATGATCTCATAAAGTAGAGTAAGGACAGAAGAAATTGAGGCGCAATGGATAGTGAGACTTAGGGCTAATTTTGGACATGGCCTCAATGAATCTGTACCTATAAAACCAATCCTGTCTAAAAGAGTTTTATCTAGATGGTATAAGTGAAAGATACTATTTGCCTGCTATATATTAAATGTTTTTAAATAATTATTTGATGGAAGTTTGATTTAGATAATGTTTTATAAATATCTTTGTAAGATAGACTGTCTTTTTAAATTTAATGGTCATGTGATATTAATTAAGTAATATATAAATTGTGTCCTGCATTCTATACACACGCACCTGATGAAGCTATTGTGAAAGCACTTGTGCTGAATAAAGAGAGCTGCTCAACTACATTACAACTTGGTGGAGTATTTGATGGTTTATGAATATTGTGGAGCCAAAGCTTTGCTGTTTATTTTCTTAATTTATGCTTCGACGTTTATATGCAAAGGGGTCCAGTGCTTTGTAGGTACACTTTTGTTTATATATTCAAATATTTCTATATTCATCCATTATCCACAGGAATATGATTGCACACACAATACTAATTTCTTACAAAGGAAGGGGTTGTGATTTTTTTAGCTCGGCCAATAAAACAAGAGGACAATGTACATATATAATGAATTAGTGTGGGTTTAAATCCATGTAGGAGAGAGCTTTCATTAAGGTTTGATCATTATGTCTGTGTAAATGTTTTCAAAATGCTTCTACAGATACATACATTATTGATGTTAATGTGTATTTCCATATGTTTAGGACTATATAATTTATTTGTTGGATTTCTATGAATATCTCCAAATCCATGATGCTTTGCCAATAGCAGCGCTCTTCCTACAGTTTTATGTGTAATGATTTGAACATACTGGGATAGTTCTGCAAAAACAATGTGGAATATGATAACACAGGCAAATTGAATTTAATGTATATGTGTTTCATTGTTTATTCATTCAGTTTCATCAGCCTTCTCATACTTGAATTTGTAATGAGTCAGATTGTCAGATATACATTTTGAATTGTATGGCAGGGATAATTTGGATGTATATTTTGTAATCTGACAACAAAATATATGTATATATTTTCTGTCTCCCACCTAAACTACATCTGTGTGTATGTGATGAACAGGAATTTATATTTGTTAATAGCAGCTATGTGTTACATGACAGTGTTCCACTGTCTGAGGTTGTGTTTTGATGATGTGACCACTGAGCTGACTGGCATTCCTGCTTGCAGTTGTATTTTCATAAATGTGTAGCACATTGTAAGCTCTAATCCCTATCACTATCCCATCTCTGCATATTCATACCCATGATTTAACTGCATTTCCTCCATGCAGTCTTAAGTAAGATGGATTAGCTAGCCAGGTAGGTATCAGGGTAGGAGTGTGAACATACCTGAGAATTGCATGTTTGATTCTCAGGTTCTCCAATCTCAGTTCAATTATTTTCCAATGTGTAAAGGACTGTGTGTGAAACATTTAAAGCTGTGTATTAAGATTCTGTAATGTTGTTCAATTTAAAAGTTATAGAACATGAGCTGAGCAACATATACCAATGCCATTTTATACCCACTTTCATTTATACATGCTTTTTACTTTTTGCAGTTTGAAAAGAGAATGCTCAGAATTGGACCCTGTGCATCCAGCAGATGCACAGGTTGGAGAAGCAGTGCAGAAGAGAGCTATGCTGATTACTTTGTCAGATTTTGCAAGCAAAAAAGATGTGGTCATTGATACAGGAGTATTTTATATTACCATGTAAACTACTTCTAATGCAGGAATACCCATTCTACATTTGCAAGGTACATGCAATAGTCAGTCAATCTCTATGATTACAAGTATGAATTACATAAAAATATGTTTACGTATAAGTTAGCAGCAAGCCATGTTTGCTGAGTATAATGTTTTGAATTATATGTCACAACACAGATGACAGTCATTTATCTGTAACCATTGGAATGTTTTTGCTTGACTGCTGTGTGTGATGTGGTGCTAGCTTGCTTATGTCTCTGGTTGTGATTCTCACTGACTGACATATTGTGCATAGCCTGCTTCTTCACATACTGAATGAATGTATCCTGTGTCAGTGTTCACACTGTTGTTATTGAACTATATCTGGTATGCTCTTCAGTTCAACATGGGTATTTCATCTGCCTACAACACCTTTGATGGTTTGGTTACAACACACTTGTATCCTGTGTTTAGGGATAGTTGTGCACATAGACAGTATTGCTCAACACATCTGTCTGTAACATAATCACCAATCAGCATCATTCTGTTTGTATTAGGGATTCATAATAAATTTGTGTTGGGAACTGATACATATGTAGGCAAATAGCACTGTTTCCAGGACATAAACTATAGTGGGGGAATTTAATAAAGCCTATATGGACTTATTTTCTTTATAGGCATGTTGACACATTGCTTACATAAAAATAAGCAGGTTTGCGATCCAGGAAACAGAGTTAGGGGTGTGTATGAGCCCACTAACATGACAGTGCCCATGGCATGCAATCACCTCATAAGTAGGTGAATTGCATGCTAATGAGGGTGGTAGAGGAATGCAGCAAGCAGATAAGCAGTCCTATTGATTTCCTGTTGGTGTCCGAAATGTACACAAAAAAATTCCATGTGCAGGATGTTAAACAGAGAACATGAGCTGTAAATGTGCAATAAGAAGAGCAGAAATGGCATAGCAGACACAGCTATGTGCAAAACTTTAAAATGATTATTTTAATAATCAGATTGTGTTTGCTCGGCACGCCGCAGTGTGCAAACATCAAACATGCTGTTAAGAAAAAAAATTAAAAAGTGTAAAAATGAAAATTAGTAGTATGTGATAGTAATGCACTATAGGACCCTGCATGGAGTATGTACAATAGTAGACTGCTGTGGTTGCTAACAAAGCAGGACCTGGAACCAAGTAGTTCCCAGGTTGTATGCATGAGATCTTTAGCAAATGAGCTGGGGTTTCTGAACAGCACAAACGGGTATCTGTGTCCGCAGACCCCATCAAAGTAGGCAGAGAACCATGTTGGTGTCCACATAAAAGGCAGCTGACATCAAAAGGGGTGTTTGTCTGCATCCTTTTAAGCTCATTGGAGCACAGCAGCTCCTGTTTGCAAGGCATGGCACTCTGCTGAGCAGGAGGCAGTGTACAGTGTCTGCTAAACTTTGTTTAGCTTCAGGGCACATGTTTCAGCAGGTTTGAACATGTTTGCATGGTGCGCTGCCATACTGAGCATGACCTTTTATGGGTGTGTGCAATGACTGCTGAGCATTGTTTACTTTCACGGTGTGTGTTTGCTTGGCATGCCACAGTGCTGAGCGAGGAAGGCTGTAAAAAAAAAATTGGCTGAGAAAGGCAGTGATATCTTAATTAGTGATGACCCTGTTCCACTTGAACTAGGGCTATTAACAGTCCTTAATGTTGTACTTGGTAGATAGAATGCATCATAGGTAGCCAATTACAAAGGCTGCACCTACAGCAGAGCACTATAAATGTTGCAGAAATCTTACAATCTGATTTCACCCCCATGCTCTGCACCAGTGGAGTACAGACATGGGACTTTTAACTGAAGAAATGCTAGGGGCTGCTGCAGGTCTGCTACATATATGTATGTGCTAGATGCTGAGGTCAATGCTGCTGCTGCTGACCATAGCCCTAGACTGAGAAGGAGAAGTGTGTTCAGGCCCAGGGTAACCTTCCAGGGGCTACATGAGCTGGAGACTGTAGAGTGCTACAGGGTGGACAGGGACATACTACAAGAACTCACTGATCTCTGCCGACCTCAACTCAGACCTAGAGCCAACAGAGGGGAATCTATCCCAGTGCAAACAAAGGTATGTGTTGCTCTTAGGATACTAGCTATGGGTGCATTCCAAAGACTAGCTGGGGACATGATGGTGGTCTCACAGGCATCAGCATCCAGGGTACTCCAGCAGTTCCTAGATGCCATGCTACCAAATGCCAGTGAGCACATTTCTTTTCCCCTCATCCCTGAGGTGAGGGCCGGCAGTATGCAACACTTCTACTATGTAGCACACTACTCTGAGGGACTGGGTGCCATAGATTGCACTCATGTACACATCAAGGAACCACCCAGTCAGGAGGATAGAATCTATGTCAACTGCAAGAGGTACCACTCCATCAACTGCCAGGTCATGTGCAATGTCCAGGGCATAATCATGAATGTGTGTGCTGGCAGCCCTAGCAGTTATCATCACTCCCATATCTGGCATGCATCACAGCTGTACGAGATGTTTGCTAGGGGGGCATCCCATACGGCCATTTACTGGGCACACACACCCACTGAAAAATGCAATAATGAGGCACATGCACACACAAGAAACATCATAGACCATGCGTTTGGGCTGAAGTCATGGCTCTGGTGCCTCGATATATCTGGTGGAGCAATGCAGTACTCTCCAGCCACATGTGCACACATGATCACGGTATGTGCCATGCTACATAATATGATTCCATGGAAACAGCTGCAGCAGGATCAGCAAAGGGAAGAGATACACAGACCCCCACCAGTGCTTAGGTCCTCACAGCCACACCCTCAGGGGGACTTAGAGAAGGAAACCCCTGATGTTGTCCCTGTAGGTAGACATAGGCATGCCCAGTATGCCTTGGCCTTGGCCAAGAGACAATGCATAGCACATGCACTAGGATCCAAGGGACTGACAACTTACTCTGACTTGCATACATATTAGTAAAAATGATGCCAACCAGCTCACACAACCTGTACCTCTCCATATATTAGCTGTGGACTGCATGCATCAGACAGTGTCAACCCAGAACTACAGGTCTGTCAACCGCTGCAATTGCAAGGTAAGTTACACAGGTAATCACCACTTGTAAGGGGTACTAGAATATGTTAGAAAATGTATGGACCTGCCACATGTATGCAAGGGAATATAGTGGGCTACTGGGCTACTTGCAGAGATCTAACAGCCACTTGGGACAACAGGTACTCTGTCCAATAGTATGTGCCCCATAATATTCACTAAGCCACATGGCTGGAAACCCCATTACATTATTCAAGGGAGATGCCAAACAGTGGAGTCACAGAACAGTCACATGACTGTGTATGCTGGCAGAACATGGGCTAATTGTCCCCCAGCCCCACCTCATCAGTGTACCCATACAACTGCTGTAGCAGTATATATGCAATGATATATCAGCAGTCCACCCAATTCCAGGGCTGTGACATAGAACCTGACCACATGTCTATGTCTCACGTAACTCAGGGGTGACAATGTATGTCTGTATGCTGCTGATTGTGTGATGAATGAGGCATCACTATCTGTCTGCCTGTGTTGCTCTGTAGGCTGGACATTAGCATGGGTGATGGTGTTAATGGTTTGAATCTGGCAATAGCCACATATTTTGCATTTTAAGGTAGTTGTATGGTAGTATTCCCACAGACTGTCATAAGCCCTCAATCTGAACCACAAGAAAGCTGGACAAAGCCAGACTGAATGGGGGACAAAGGGCCAAACCTACAGACAGACATTATACATGCTCTGAGCAACCTAGAAGGTGGCTAGTATAACAGCAGGTTGCAACAGGTCAGATTAGGTGCAGTATGTAAAGGCCATCACATAAATGTCTCAGTAGTTACAACAATTCAGTGACTGCATTTTACAGTATATTACCAGAAAAGAGAGCAAACATATGGGATGAAATGCTGGATATTTAGCAAAAACATGTACAGTGAGAGGTATACAGACTGTCACAGTGTGTGGTGTTACATCATGTGCCCCAGTCACATTATAACTCTCAACCTCTTAGAGCAAGAAGTCTGGCCAAAGCCATGAATAAAAGTAGGGCAAAGACCCCCAAATAGGAACAAGTTTTAAATATCACTCTTACAAATGTAGAAAGTTGATAGAATAATAGGTCTTGCATTAGCACGATGTGTATAGAGTCTGAAACTCAAAAGTCTGTCATTATTTATTAACTTCAGTCTTCAATGATTTGCCACTAATTTGCCAGAAAACCACAATGTTATGTAAAACAGACCAAAAATATGAGGCAGAAATCTGGACAATCTGTGAAGCTCTGTACAGTTGAAAGATATGAGTCGCATATTAAGGACAGCAAACAGCCGACGAGTGCCTTGGACAATATCAAAGAAGTGCTGTACTGTGGTAACAGGTGCAGCAGCCAATTGCCTGCAGCACACATTATCCCAGACTGGAGTACAGGTAGCTCTGGCCTGGAGTCACCTTGTAAGTACTGACAGTCACACTGGACATGCTCCTACAATTAGCTAACTTAAGGCCAAGTCTGTTGCCTCTTCCACCCAAACACCTGCTATGTGGAAATATGTCTGTACATATATACAGCTATGCATACATAACTGGTTCTCCCTATCACCCTTACGCTTGATTAGTGTATCTATCAGTATGTGGCATATATATATATATATATATATATATATATATATATATATATATATATACAGATTGATGTATCTATCTATCTATCTATATATATATATATATATATATATATATATATATATATATATATATATATATATATATATATCATTACTTCAATTCATTATTACACACAACTTTCATTTCGATTTCCCTTCCCACTGCCCCTTCCCCCCCTGCCCCAACATCGGATATATATATATATGTGGGGTATGGGGGGGGGAACCTGGTGGGAATTGTCACCTAAATGAAGTATCAGTGAAATGAAGTGAGTGAAATAGTAAATAGTCAGAATAAAAAAGTACTATATATATATATATATATATATATATATATATATATATATATATATATATATATATATATACATATATATATATATATGTATAGCTATATAAAGTACAATGATGCATAGACTCTCCACATATATCTACATAACACATTTACATAATGTACACACACAACAGTTAAGGAGACATCCCTGTTATACACATTATGTGGGATGTAAGAATGTCCCCATATACCATGGGTTGCTAGGGTTATCTGCACTTACACATCACAACATTTGTCAGATGGAACCAGACTAAGGCTTCAACAGTACATAAGTCACTCACCCACGGACCCCTGTGTCTGCAGAATGTCACCATGTAGACAGACACAGGTGAGCAGGTGGTGTAATGTACAATGTTTGCAATGCATGCCTTGGACAGTCCATATTGTCCCTGGCCACATGTCTGCCTATCAAACTGCAAACAGCCACATATGGCCATACTGGTAACTGTACACACATAGCAGGGATATTATCAGGTATCTCACTCCTAGGACACTAGATACAATAACAGTACTAGGCAGTAAACCTCTGCAGGCCACACATTCTGTCTAACATGCCACTTTGTGTACACCACAAGTACTGTACCTGCATCCACATATACAATCAACATAACCTGTGGCATATGCGATAAGTACTGGGAGATGTGTGTAATAGTAGATAGATTGGGGTTCTAATCTCATATCATCCAAGTGTGTGTGTGTGCGCATGCATATATACATATATCCCCTTACAGCACTATGGACATGCTCATACAGGCTATCTCCATGCAATTGTTATGCATTTTATGGGCATGTGACGAGCTACTGGCCTCTAAAGTGCCCTTCTGCACATTAGCATAACTGATGTCCAAAACCTTCTAGATTTGTATGTTCGGAAAACCCAGGTGACATGTATCAAGGGTAGCAGACCTTGTCAGAAGGTATGAATGCATGATTACACTGACTGCCCCTATTGTCCCTGATACACTGTTATACCCATATGGACACAGGGAGCCATGCACGTATACAGCCTTACCTTCCTGATATCATATTTCTGCTGTGACACCATGCCATCCTGTGCCACTGTATTGCCACCATGTGTCCATTGTTTAACTCCTCAGAGACCTGGAATAGACACATACACAGTTACATGACACATCTGTCATTCTGTAGCACTACCGCCAGTCTATCATTATGCAACAAAGATACACAAAATTTGATGTGTAGTCATGACACATTCCAGCATACAATACATGTAGTGGCCCACAAGTGCCATGGAAAAACAATATTGCACTACACAAGTACATGTGAAGTAATATAGTCACCCTGTGCTTCAGACACATATTTGCATTTCCCTGTATCGATGGCACAGATGGCAGGGATGTGGCACAGGTATCATCACATGCACAGGGTGTGGTGTGGGTGTGCCAGAGACCTAGGCTGTGCCAAACAGGTAACAGCATGTGTGCGAGTCAAGAAGGGATGTGGGTTAGATGGGCCATGAAGGGGTGCTGTGTGTGTGTCTGTTGGTGACCTGCATATGACAGTGGTGTTTGAGTGTGTGCATGCACACAGTCCAGCCCAGTGCTAGCCCTACACATGAGTGTATTGGACAGCTGTGGACCGTACATGGTAGAGTGGACAGTTCATGGTCAACAAGCATGAACACTTGAACTGGCTCTGCCAGGAGTAGCACTGGCACCACCGTGCCCAAGGTCAGATGTGCTGCTAGTACCTGATGATGACTGCAAATTGCTGGGGCTGTGTCACTCACAGGACCACCCAGGACAACATGCCACTGCACTGCCGCATTGTGGTGTGGGCAGCACACTTCTCTCTGTAGTGCTGTAGGTACTGCCACTACAGGAGCTTGACTGTGAATGGCCACATGGACTCCCAGCAGATAGTGTACCTGACCTGCATCCACATGTCTGATGCCCAACTCCAACCAGATATTCCAACACATACATTGTGTGGTCAACAGCAGACACTGTCTTAGCCCACCATCTATCCACAACAGCAGTGAAGCAATCCCGGATGTCCCCAGTGTTGTAGAGGCAGTCATGGATGTCAGGCTGTGCTGCATCCATGACCCTAAGCATCCATCTGGTGTTCCATTCAGAACATGCCTGTGCCTCCATGAGGGATTGAAACATGCAGTGAGTGACCTGTGATGTGACATCTTCAACAGGTGGTGGATGGACAGCAATCCTCCTATGAGAACCCCTGTCAATCCACCTCTGTGGGACCTCACCCAACATCTGTCACCTCTGGGGACTGAGTATGTTTGGGCATACTGACTGTCTGAGGTGACAATGGGGGAAGAAGAGGGATGTCAACTTCTGGTACAGATTCATAGGTTCATAGGTTCATAAGTAGGTACTAGGCTAATGGCCCTAGGGCCTATATAAGCCTAGCCAAACGGTACCCTGGCTTTTGCCACCCAAGACAATTATTTTCCTGTGCCACTGTCAAGCAGAGCCACAGAAGTGATCCCCAGGGTGAATTTTCTATCTCCCATCCAATCATCAAGATTTTTCTTGAAGAGTGCTAATGAGGAGCTTTGTTTGATATAGATAGGTAGTTTGTTGCAGAGTATGGGAAGTCTCTGGGACAGGAATCTATCCCTCCAGCATGTTCTGTTTATTGTGGTGACAAGGATTAGGTCCCTAGAGTGTGTAGCTCAGAGGGATTGGGATTTCTTTACGTGGAGCATGTCCAACAGCTCTGGGTTTGACATAGCTTTGTATATTAGGCAGAGATCGCCTCTGAGTAGGAGATATGCGACAGAGTAGAGCTGGAGTTTTTTGAGACGGTCTGCATAGGGCATCTATTTGATACCAGTAATCTTCTCTGTGAGGTATTTCTGCAGCCTTTCCAGTTGTTGTAGATGTCTTGTGAGCTACATACCAAAAGGGGCGCTGTATTCTATAATGGGTCTAATGAGTGATGAGTAAAAGGGAACAATGACCTCTTTTTTCCTGGATGAGAAACCTTTCTTGATGAGGTGTGCCACATAGAAGGATTTCCTGATTACTGTGGTGATGTGATTATCAAAGGAGAGACTACTGTCCACCTGTGTCCCAAGGTCTCTTATCACACTTACGGTGTTAAGTAGACTACCACCTATGTGGTAGTTCATGGGTACAGAGTTTTTACCAAAATGGATGACAATGCACTTTTTGGCATTGAGCTTGAGGCCATGGCTTTGACACCAGACATCTGTTTCAGTGAGGCCCTTTTGTAGGATGTCCACATCATTAGGAGATTTGATTATGGCTTCTAGTTTGCAGTCATCTGTGAACTTTGTTAGCCAAAGACCTTCTGTGTTAGCCTGTACTTCAAAGATGTAGATACCAAACAGGAGAGGATCTAGGACTGATCTCTGTGGTACTCCACTTGTCACTGGTCTGAAGTTGGATTTAGAGTCTGCTGCTTTCACAGTGTGGGTTCGGTCAGTGAGCCAGTTGGCAACCCATCTTGTGACATAGTGATTTATACCTAGTTTAGTGAGTTTGTCTATAATTCCACAGTGCGGGATGGTGTCAAAAGCCTTGGCAAGATCTAGATAGGCTGTGTGTACCACCTTACCCTCATCTACAGCTTTGATGACCACTTCAAAAAGGTCTATCAGCTTTAGGAGACATGATCTGCCTTTTACAAACCCGAACTGGATAGGGTCCAGAGTCTGGAGATTGCCAATGTCATTGTTTATAAGTTCCATGATGATACACTCCATAGCCTTGCAGACCAGGCTTGTCAGGCTAATGGGGCGGTAGTTCTCAGGGTCCATGGTGGCTCCCCCTTTGTGGAGTGGGAATACCAATTGCTGTGTGCCATTCAGTGGGCACAAAGCCAGAGGTGAGGCTATGATCGAACATGTTACTTAGGTGGTGTGCCAGTTCATTCTGTAGTTCATGTAGAACACAGCCTGGGATTTTGTCAGGTCCCATGGATGCTGTGTTCTTGGCTTTGGAGAGTGTGTTTTTTACCTGTGCAGCCATGATTACAGGTACTTTGCATTCTTCCGGTATAGAGATGGGCCCTTTAGGAGATGAGAGAGGGGTAAAGTTAGCACTGAACCTATCTACTAGGATGTTGGCAATATCAGTTGGTTCTGTATATTTTGTGCCATTGTGCTGTAACTCAGAGCAGATCTGAGTGTTGCCATTGAGATTCTTGACACAGCTATAGAATGCTTTGTGGTTGTCTTTAGAATCAGTGGTGATTTTGTTTTCATAACTAGCTTTGGAGGATTTTATGAGGGATCTCAGCTTCTTACTGAGGCTGATTATGGAGTTCCCCCAATCATGGGATTTTACTCTTTTTTGTAACAGTTTCTTTCTTCTGTTGTAGAGTTTGTTTTTAGCAGGGGACCACCATATTGGCTTCCTTTTTTTGGAGGATAACATCTTGGTTCTGTTAGGGATTGCACAATCCATGCACTCGTGTAAGTGCTTATAAAGTGCAATTTTATAGGATTCAACAGTCGTATCTCTATTGTCTGTCAGCATGGGTGTCGTGAAGTTTCCCACTTCTGTCTTAAGAAGCGTGAAGTTGGCTTTGGAGAAATTATTTAAGGTGGTTTCCCTAATGGGGGGTGGGGGTGGGATATGGATGTCTAGGGTGATTTGCTTGTGGTAGGATCTGGGGGTGTGGATAAGTTGATCCAAGGAATTGGAATTTATGAATTCCAGAAAACGTTGAGCACAAGAGTTGGTACATGAGTAGTTTTCCCAGTTAATGGGTGGGGTAGTTGAAATTGCCCATTGTTAGGGTGTTAGGTTGTACCCTACTATTTTCCAGTATATCAAGAAATGAGGAGTGGGAATCCTGGGGCATGGTGGGGGATCTGTAGCAATCTACAATTTGCATTGCGGTCTTGCCCAGAGTTAGTTGCACTTGGATAATCTCAGATGCATTATGCTGAGCAACTAGCCTTGAGGTGTGGATATCCTTAATGAATATGGGCACGCCTCTGCTTTTAGTGATTTGGTCCAAGTTAGGTGGCTGAAAGATGTGGTATGAATTATAGCCTGGTAATGCAGGGCTGCTCTCTGGAGCCTTGAACCAGGTCTCTGTCACTGCACAGATGTCGATGTTTTCCATTTTAAGGAGTGCATTGAGTGAGTGCATTTCGAGGTTTAGACTTCTAGCACTGAGTAGCATTATCCTCAGATTTTGATTGCTTGTACCTGTTACGGTGGTGAATTTGTCATTTGAATCTTGCCTAAAAAAGCCAGTATAGGGGTGACAAGAGCCTTACCCAGTATCCAGAATCCCAAGGGTGACAAGTGCAGGCCATCTCTGGCAAAGCATCATGGTTTGTCGATCATGTCATCCCAGGCAGACAGATACTGGAACCCCTTAGAGTGACACCAGAATCTTAGCCAATTGTTGAAGTCAATCATTTTGTCCTTGTACTGTGGTATCATTCTGGGTGATGGCAGGATGCTACTCAGGGCTAGGGTCATACCTGCCTGGGCCACAAGATCAGAAAGCTCATCCTTGTCTCTTTTCATGTAGTCCAGGGAGGTACATCTCAGGTCATTCACACCAACATGGACAATAACAAAGTCATATTTGTACTTGCTGTGGAGTGACCTGAGTGCATGCGTTATGTGGCAAATCCTGGGACCTGACAGGCAGCTGACAGTGACTTTCTCCTTGTTTAGCCTGGTGAGTGGAACATCTGTGTGCCTGACTATAGAGTCACCTATGACTAGAGTGATAGCTACGTTGTTATGCCTTATGGGCTGTGGTTGAGTGGCACACTGTGTCTGTGGGCTATGTGTTATTTGAATTGTGTTGGGGGGGTGGAGGTTGCTTGCATTTCTGCTTTGGAAGTCCCTGTTGCTTGGGTAGATTTTTTTTTGTGAGCCTCCACGAATGTTGGTGTGTATTTTGTGTTTCTGTGTGTGTGTTTTGGTGGTGTAGGTTTTGAGGGACTATGTGATGAGTGTGGTGTAGTGCAAGTGTTTACCTTCACCTCTTGACTGTCTAGTCCAGTCTTGGGTGAAGAGAGCTTTGCTTCCAGTTTGGTTATATAAGTGCATCTCTCACAAGTTGTAGTGTTGGGTGGTAGGAGGAGAGGGTTGTCTGTGTACATGAGGCAGTTTCTGCATTGCCCCAAGATACCCAGATTCATCAGGTAGACAGGAGAAAACACTGGGAGCTGACCCTCAGACAAGCTTGGATAGGTGCTTATTTATTAAGTACTAACAACTGTTTTCCTCTAGACAAGTGAGGAATGTTGAGTGCTGTAGTAATTTGTAGCTTATTTAGTGCTTACAATGAGTTCTGAACAAGTGCTGAGCTAAAGAAACAGATATGAGTGCTGAAACAAAGCTAGTTAAGAAAAAAAAAACTACTAGAAAGCTTCCTCCAACACAGAAAGGCTTGGGGGCTCAGAAGCTTACAAACAGACAGATAAAGGATCATGGAGACTCTAGAGAATGCTTTTAAATGCATACAAGCTATATGATACATTCCTGGCAGGAAATCAGAACAAACAAACCCAACCAGATGCTTAACAATTGTAGAAAATTCTACTTAATACCTCACACACAGTGAGTAAAATAAAAGTGCTATAAATAACTCAGAAATAAGCAAAAAACTGGATACTGAATGTTATATTTCTCAGATTCTGTAACTAAACCGAAAAACAAACTCTAAAAACTGGATAAAAAGAAAGAAAAACTACACCAAGTCCAATAATAAGGTTAGCGCTTTCATTTACTGATTAAGCAAACTTCTTCAGACAACTGACATTACAAAAATACACAGCTTAAATAAATTAGCATGTCATGACATCACAATACACTTGAGAAACCAAGCCTCCATTTAAAGAACCCACATACCCAACATACTTTCACATTTATCAAAATAGAATATTAAACCATTAAAAATACATATATATTATATAAATAAATCTTAGTAACAAAAATATAAATGTATACATCCAATAATGGATGATATATTTATCCTTTGGAAGGGTGATAAAGATTCAGCTGGAACATTCATTGAGCATATTACTCAATTTACTGATTTTCTACATTTCACCTGGGAATTTCAATCAGTTAGTATTTCCTACTTGGATATTGAGTTGACCAAAATTGCTCCTGAGAAAAAATATATCTCAAAAATATTTAGGAAGGCAACCTACTCGAATGTTTTTCCAGTTGCCACCCTTTTGCCCAAAAGAGAAGTGTGGTTAAGGGTCAATTAGTTCGGGCAACTAGGATGATCACCCTGGAAAAAGACTTCCTTGATGAATGTAACCTTTTGAGGGGGATGTTTTTAAAATGTGAGTACCCTAGGTTTCTAATGGACGATCTCATCAAGGAAGTACATAAGAAGCGTTTAGTGGGTTTTGTAAGCCATTGTTGTCTGCTAAGGAAGGGCTAAGTGAGGATTTGGATGATGGTGACCATTTGAATATGAACATCAGCTCCTTACAAGAGAGTAAATTTGAATTAATCACAGACTCATTGGAGAATGAATGTACTAAAATAAGTTTTATCACTACCGTTTCTGTTGATGCACACCTGTTTAAATCAATTATTAATAAGAACTGGTGTTTTCTTGTGGATGACACCTTTATCAAAAACAACTTAAGTGAGTCACCTCAGTTTGTGTTTAGGAGAGGTAAGAATTGAAAAATGATCCTTGAAAGGGGCCCGCCAAAAGTGTATGGCCCCCATTGTGGAATGTCTAAATGTGAGGCGTGCAGATGGTGTAAATACATCAAAGTTACAAATCATATTAACATCAGGAATAAGAAATTCCCCATTAGGGTTAAATTTAATTGTAATACCAAAGGGGTTGTTTACTTGGATGTATGCAGTTGCTGTCCAGCCTTTTATGTGGGCCGAACTGAGAGACCATTAAAGAGCAGGATTTATGAGCATATTTATGCAATTGGGAAATTTAATTTGAATAATGCTCTGGCTAGACACATTAATTGTTACCCCTCACATGAATTTAAATTTTTGGTTTTGGAAAAAGTATTGGTTAATGAAAGGGGAGGTCCAATGGATTTGAAATTGGATGAGAAGGAATTGATTTGGCAAGTAAAATTAAATGCACTTACGCCCCCGGGTTTGAATGATGCTGTTTCTTTTAAAAGTATTCTGAAATTGAAGGCTTTGACAAGATAATACAACACATTTGCATATTTATATATTTTTTATATATATTTTTGATATATTTATGGTTTAATATAATTGTATACTTATTTAGTGACTTATTGGATGTATACATTTATATTTTTGTTACTAAGATTTTTTATATAATATATATGTATTTTTAATGGTTTAATATTCTGTTTTGATAAATGTGAAAGTATGTTGGGTATGTGGGTTCTTTAAATGGAGGCTTGGTTTCTGAATTGTATTGTGATGTCATGACATGCTAATTTATTTAAGCTGTGTATTTTTGTAATGTCAGTTGTCTGAAGACGTTTTCGTCAAAAGACTTCATCTGATGAAGTCTTTTGACGAAAGCGGAGAATTAAATTCTACTACGCTATTTGCTTCACTGTTTTTTTATTTACTTTGAAGTTTGCCTCTCATTGCTGCATTCACCATGGTGCTTTTTGTTTTCTTGGTTGATTTTGGCATTTTGGTTGGATTGTCTGAAGACGTTTGCTTAATCAGTAAACGAAAACGCTAACCTTATTATTGGACTTGGTGTGGTTTTTCTTTCTTTGTTATCCATATATATCAGATTCGTTAGCTTAGAGCCCTTCCTCCACTGACAACCCTGCCTGTGCATTACTATGGCCACCATCATCAGCATTTGTTGAGACACTGATATCAGGTTGTGTGAGGGACAGACTCCAAACCCCCTCCCTCCGGTCACCTTTGAGAAGCAAAACCACAGCAGCACATTACTACCTGCACTATTATGTACAGTAATTCGCACAAACTCATAGAGATGAGGATGCACAACTGCATTACAAGTCCCACATCTTCACAGCTCTGCTCCCATGCACAACAGACAAACTCACAACAACATACACAGACAAGTTAGGTCTGTTATAACATGCACAGCAGCTACAGCCAGTTAACGTTGCCAGTACAATATACCTGTAAGTTATGCAATGTGACAGTGTATGTGATAGAACTAAACATAAAACCCAGTACACCTATATTAAGAATGATATGCCAGTAGTAGTATCACTGCGTCAGATATGTACCATCTTCCTGTTGTATTTGAACAGGCATCTTGGAGTACTTTCCTCATGAATAGCAGGCTGTGTAGTCACTCATAATTATAAGTGCAAATGTGTTAATGCTTGTAAAATTATACACCTGTAATTACCCAGTTAAAGCATGGTAGTTAACTGATAATATCCTATTCTGGCTAAACACAACAGTTGTACATAGGGCAAAATGGCAGCCCTTAACTTTCATAGGGTATATATGATCCTTAAAATAACAGTATCACACTTACCAGGTGCAGGACCACAGACTTGGGCCACACCTGACTGACCTATGAAAAGGTGAGGGAGAGGTATTGTCGACACCACCAACTGTTGTAGTACTACAAGGTAATGTGTGCATATATCCACATGCACAGTAGCTACTGTGATAATGGCTATATTGCTGACATTCTGAGTATGTGTGCACAACTGAGCATAACCACCCCCCCCCAATGCAGATAGACCTGATGCCCATGTACTGGTATCTACAGCCTGCCACAATGACTGATACAGTATTACACATCTGAACATAGTAAGCTTACCTGGATGCTCCTGTCCTGTGGGCACTGTGGCACCCACCTCCAGCTCCATGATGTATGGTGTGATGGATGCCTTCGAGCTGGTGGTTGTTCCTAGGTTCACCAGAAATTCCTCTGTGGCAGAGAGTGGTTGTTCCATCGTAGGCCCTGCACTGGTAGTGGCATGATCCCTGGCAATAGCAGCTGCCCTTTGCTGTGCATACACCATATCTGTGGCCTGGTGTCAGACCTGCTCATAGTTTTTTCCTATTGGCCAATCTGATTGACAGTTTGCACAAGGTTTGCCCACAATGCTGCCTGCTATTCCCAATTGTGTCTACCTCTGGACAGCAAAATCTGATGGTGGTGTCTCAGTCCATCCGGTATAATGTCATTCTCTGCAGGTGAGAAGAGTGTGTGTCTCCTGTGGTACATGATTCCTGAAAGGCAACAATAGCGGAACACATTAGAGAACCAGATATGTGGCCTGTACTATCCACTGCTCTTTCACACATCATACCTTACAGTCTGGCAACACAGGACATAGGTTTATAGGTTCATAGGTTCATACTAGGCTATCTGCCCTAGGGCATTTATAAGCCTAGCCAGAATGTGTTTGGCTTTCGTCACCCATTTTAAATTTATTTTGCTATGCCCTTTTTTGAGGTTAGTATACTGTGCCTCTGTCTAAAAGTGACACAGAAATGATACCCGGGGTAAACCTATGATCTCCCATCCACACATCAAGATTCCTCTTGAAGAGAGTCAATGAGGGACTCTGCCTAACCTGGACTGGGATTTTATTCCAAAGTGAAGGGAGCCTCTGGGTTATGAATCTGTCCCTCCAGCATGTCCTATTTATTTCAGTGCTGAGGTTCAAGTCTCTCGAGCGCGTAGCTCGATGAGATTTGGATTTTCTGAGGTGCAGCATGTCCATTAATTCCGGGTTGGACATGGCTTTATACGTCAGACACAGATCGCCTCTGAACTGGTGGTATGCCACTGAGTAGAGCTGGAGTTTCTTTAACCGGGCAGCATATGGCATCTGTTTGAGAACTTTGATCCTCTTGGTGAGGTACTTTTGGGGTCTTTCCAGTTGCTGCAGGTGTCTGGTAAGGTACATCCCAAAAGGGGCATTGTACTCAATTATGGGCCTGATGAGGGATGAGTAAAGAGGTACGATGACCTCCCCTGATCTAGATGTGAATCCCTTCATGATTAGGTGGGCTATATAAAATGTTTTTCTAACCACTTTGGCCACGTGGTTGTCAAATGAGAGATTGCTATCAACTTGGGTCTCCAGGTCCCTATTTACTTCTTCTGTACTTAATGGATTACCACCTATGTGGTAATTTGTGGGCACTTTGTTTTTGCCAGAGGGGATGACTATACACTTTTTGACATTTAGCTTGAGGCCATGGCTCTGGCACCAGTTGTCTGTTTCTATGAGGCCCTTTTGGAGGATGCTTGTGTCGGCTGGAGAGTCGATTATGGCACCCAGTTTGCAGTCATCTGCAAACTTGGTCAGCCACAGCCCTTCCGTGTTGGCCTGTACCTCCGATAAATATATAGGACTGAGCCTTGTGGGACACCACTTGTAACTGGTTTGGAGTCTGACATGGCTCCAGCAATTCTAACCATGTGGGTTCTGTCCTTGAGCCAGTTTGCAATCCATCTAGTGACATAGGGGTTTATATTTAAGCTGGTGAGCTTATCTATAATGCCCGAGTGGGGTATTGTATCGAAGGCTTTTGCAAGGTCCAGGTAGGCTGTGTGGACCACCTTCCCCTCGTCAATGGCCTTGGTGACTGTTTCAAAGAAATCAACCAGGTTTAAGAGGCAGGATCTGCCCTTAACAAAGCCGAACTGGGTAGGATCCAGTGTCTGTAGGTCCCCAACATCTTTATTTATGAGGTCCATGATGATCCTTTCCATAGCTTTGCAGACCAAGCTAGTCAGGCTTATGGGGCGATAGTTTCCAGGATCCGTTGAGGCACCACCTTTATGGAGAGGAACCACTGTTGCTGTACGCCACTCTTTGGGCACATATCCTGTAGTAAGGCTGAGATTGAACAGTAGTTTTATGTTTGGGTTTAGCTCTTCTTGGAGTTCATGTAGGACACAGCCCGGGACACCATCTGGTCCCATTGATGCTGTGTTTTTTGCTTTGGAGAGGGCGGCTCTTACCTGAGCATCTGAGATGTCAGGGGGGCAGCACTGTGCTTGGATAGATATTTGCCCTTTTGGTGGGGAGGGGGGGGGTTTGCACTGAACCTGTCAGCTAGGATGTTGGCAATGTCTGTTGGTTCGGTGTATTTTTTGTCATTTAGGACTAATTCTGAGCATATCTGGGAATTACCACCCAGGTTCCTAACATAACTAAAGAAAGCCTTGTGATTATCCTTAGTGTCCTGTGCAATTTTTCTCTCGAAACTGGCCTTAGACAATTTTATGAGTGCCCGTAGTTTTTTGCTAATACTGATCAGTGATGCCTTCCCTTTTTGGGATTTTGCTCTATCATTTAGTAGCTTCCTCCTTCTATTGTATAGTTTGTTTATGGCTGGGGTCCACCAGACAGGACGTCTGCCTTTTGAGGATTGGGTCTTGGTTTTATTTGGGATTGCATGATCCATGCATTCCTGAAGGTATTCATAGAATGTGTTTATAAAGGATTCTGAGGTCTGGGCTGTATTTTCCACAGGCCCGGGGGCTTTGAAGGATTCCACCTCGGTTTTGAGGAGTGTGAAATTTGCTTTAGAGAAGTTTTTCACTGTGGTTTTCTGGGCAGGGGGTGGGGTTGGGATGTGAATATCCAGTGAGATTAGTTTATGGTCTGATCTTACCAGTGAGGGATACACTTCTGCTCTGGAGCATAGAGTCCCCATGTTGGTGATGATCAGGTCCAGTATGTTTTCCCCTCTTGTGAGAGTGGTAAAAAGTTGTTCCATAGCATTTGAGTTTATAAATTCTAGGAACCTTTGGGCTAGGGTGTTGGAGCTAGAGTAATGCTCCCAGTCTATGTTTGGGTAGTTGAAGTCGCCCAATATAATGGTGTTTGGAGAGATCTTCATATTTGCCAGTGTTCTCAGGATGGCCGAGTGGGGTTCCTGGGTTTGGGAGGGTGGTCTGTAGCAGGCTATAAACTGGAAGGCAGTTTTACCCACTGTTAGTTGCACATGGGTAGTCTGATGCTTCGTGCTTTGCCACCAACCTGGAGGTGTGGGTATCTTTGATGAATATCAATACTCCCCCTCCTTTTGTGGTTCGGTCCAAGTTTTGGGGCCGAAAAGCATGGTATGAGGTATAACCTGGTAGTGCTGAGGTGCTCTCGGGAGCCCTGAACCAGGTTTCTGTTACTGCACAGATATCGATGTTCTCCATGTGTGGTTATCACCAAGATAGTAGCAATACTGTGGTATGCCCCTGTGTGCTGTGACAGATTCTGCTGCATGTTCCTACTCTCATCACTGCAGTCTACTGTGGTCAGTCCCCTATGGGCAAACTCCCACTAATATGTTGTGCTATTACAATGACTATATGGGGACAGTCCAGCAACACCAAAGTGCCATGAAGACAGACAGCAATGTAAACATGCTGTATTATATGTTTTCTGTAAAAATCATACCTCTCATCTATATAGCTGTTCGCAGACTGTCAAGATGTTTGCCCATAGTCTTGGTCATTTTCCCACAAAGTTGTGGATTTCTGGCAAATGGTTAGCCAATCATTGATGGCTGATGTCAGAAAATAAAGTCTGAGTTTCACACATCATACCCCTTCTGAACACAATTATGCTACAGTGATATCAGTTTAGTCTATTTGCGTTCTCACTTTATACAAGTAAAACATAAACACTATCATTGAGCTTGAGACTTTGACCCCCCCCCCATTCATTATGGCTTTTTCCTAAGTTCTTGCTGTATGAGGTTGACAGGTATGTTAGGCATAGCTGCCAACCAAACAGGGACAAATGTCAAGAGAAACAGGGACTTAGCTAGAGCACATCAGGGACATTCAGGGTCAGTTTTACAATGTTAAAACTAATTATGTGAAACATTGACAGAATGAGAGGAGGTGAATTACAGTACATTGTCACTCTGTACTACATGTAATCCACTAGCTTTTGTACAACAGCTGAGCATTGTAGGTGGGACTGACAGGGACAGAGCTGTGATTGAAATCAGGGACAGTTGAGAGGCATGGGTGTAGGTGTAGGACAGCAGAGTATCAATGACATGTCATCATCATAGATCTAAGACAGGCTTACTGCTGTGATCCCTATTTCTCATACCTCCATCCTCCCATATGCATCCTGTTATATGGAAATAAATCTATTACTTACCTGGAGGAGTGCAGATAATACACTCTCTGGGTGTGTTAAGTCTCATGCAGACCTGTTCCCCATAACCAGCTGCTTTCCTTTTTAAGGTACTGCTCATTATCAGGTAATTGTCTCTGCACCAATCTGTGGCTCAGAATTGCTAACTGCAGCCAAAACAACTGTATTTCACTATCTTTAGCCAATGACATGAAACCCTAGTACAAGATATAAGGTCTTCATGATTACTGAGGTTTGGAGACTATAGAGTTGCAGATGGTGGGTACAAACACTGTCCAATATAGAGATTTATGAAGTATGCCCACAGTTTTGCCTCATATGTTTGGTCAGTGTCCCATACCATTGTGGTAATCTGGCAGTGCACTGGCAATCATTGTGGGCTGAGGTCAATAAGGGAAGAGACAAGTGTTTGTCACACTTTATACCCATCAGACTATGCATGCTACTGCAATGTTATTCTATCAACTTACTATCTTTGTATGGGCAAACTGTTAAACATATCCCTATCGGTCTGCATCAGCTGCTTTGAGATACAGCTGCTGCAGCCTACAACATATAGGGGGAATGTGAACACTTTGGTGGACAGCAAGCTGTAGATATAACTGTGCCAACTGTGTCAGGGCTGTCATTATGGCAGAAGCAGGGCATGGGTATTCTTTATAGAGCAATTGGGGCGTGTGCTTAAGATACATCTGTTATGCAGCAAAAGTGCGACTACCACAGTAGTAGGCGACATATAGCTAGGCTATATGGATATGTGCATTGTGTCTCTGCCTGTAGGCCTTTGTCTTGCAAAACTGGGTAGCAGTTAATTAAGTAGTAGTAACCTGTGGAGAGTAAGATTGCATTACTCAATCATTACATGCTGTCTTCACAATAATGTAATTGAAGTGTGACACAACACTGGATTCGAACTCAGGACTGTATGAGGCAAAATGTACTATGTGCAAGGCATTTAACAGACTGAGTTACTGAGACAGTGCAAACACCTCTGTTTTTGCAGGATACATGTGTACAGAGGGTCTATATCATATGAGTGAATCACACAAATTGCGAACGCTAATAATATCAAACGCACCAGACCTCAAAGTGTTTTTTCTGAGATTGAGGTACAGTGAAGAATGGGATATTTGCCCTTTCCTCACTGTAGTCTTATCTTGGAGTTAGAATATATATATTTAGCGGGGGGAGGGTGGTGTCGGGGGCACAGCCCCCTACATTACGAAGTTCAAGGTTAGGAAAGTTTGATATTATGAGTGTTCACAATTTGTGCAATTCGCTCATATTATATAGACCTGTGTACAGATACAGGCTGTGAGAAACATTTCTACATCCACGAGTATGTGCATAGCTTTATATGGTTGTATTTCTGCACCAGGGTTCCTGTTGTACATGTACTTTGCCACTGCTGCCTTAGCAGGTGTCGTTCCACAAGTTGCTGATTAAAGGGTACATATAACTTTTATCACAGGCCCCACTTACATCCATTAGCATGTCTTTATTATTATTTATTATTGGACCAGATTCCAGGGTACACTTCCAGTTTTCACATTAGTTTTTTATTTCAGTTACATGCATAATGTCTGTAGGTATCAAGCAGTATATTTTGTTGGAAATAACCATCAAACCTAAAGCCTGTGCAGTGTGGTTAGTTAATGCAGTGTGCTCTACTTAAAAGAGGCCTGGGTTTGACACTTCACAGAGGTGTTTATTTTCTACATATGAGTTACAATGTACTGGCCATAAATATTTATTTCTTGTACAGCAACCGCTGTGCATTTTAACAGGTTTTCTAGATGAATTTGGAATCTCAAACCCCAAAAAGATGGGTGGATAACATAAATGTATTGTCAAGCCAATTGGACCAAATTAGTTGTGTCTAGTAGACACGTGTGAAGTGAAGAGCTATGTATGGGGCGATATTTTTTGTGGGACAGGTGCCCATTTTTTTTAAGGAGAGAGTGGAATGTTGGGGACGGGACATAGGTACGTGTGGAGAGGTACGTTGGATAGGAGAGTATGCAACACCAGACAGACAAGACAGGGGCAGTGTGTGACACATGAGGGAAGTAAAAACCTTGGATAGGGACGGGTTTGTGGAATTGGAGTAGCGTGTGCCTCCAGATGGCAGAAGCATGACTGTCATCCCCAACCCTGGGCAGTCAACACTGCTCCTTTACTGGCCTGATGGTGGCTGAGCTGGAAGCTGGGTGCCAGGGCCAGTCTTCCCCACCAAGTTGCCTAGTGTGGCCTCAATCTGGCACAGACAATGTTCATAGGTCTGGTGAATGATCCTGTGCACCATAACTGTCAGTTCCTGTGGGCTGACTGCAGCCTCTCCTCCACCACTTCCAGGAGGAGGCCAGGCCTATCCTGTTTCACCTGACACTGCAAGTGGTGCAGAGGCAGCTGAGGGGGCACCACCAGCTTGGGTCCCAGACATGCTAGAACTCAGTGCCACTGACATTTGAGGCAAAGAAGGCAGATCACTGGGAACCAGCCTACCTTGACGTGCTGTGGTGATGAAGGTATAGCAATAAGTATAGGTTAGCTATGAACAAAACATAGTAATAACAGCATGTCAGAACAGTGGAAATAACTCAATTACATATCAATGCATATTATATGACATACAACAATACATGACAGAACAGCCAGTATGTTAACAGCATGCCAGTAATAGTTACAGCATAAGGCTAACAAAATAGGTAATTCAACAGGATATGTTAATTTCCAACCATTATAATACATAATAATAATACACATGCCCCAAAATACAGATAATTTAACAAACTTTGTGAATCATAAACCATAACCAATGGATAATAATACCACATAAATGAAGATAATGGGTGGGGAGAGAGAGAGAGAAATAGTCCATTAGTACCATTATAGGCTATTTACTTGACAACAGTTCTACTATCTAGTCTATGGGTCTGCCATTTCTTTATGCATACAAGTCCCCTATAGCTGCTTTAGCATGTACATACCTCTCAAGCTATCTGCATGGGACAGTATGGGCCGAGCAGTAACAATGGCAGGTACACAACTACATAGAAGACTGGCACATTAGGTGGCCATATATAACTACCAAGGTGTACTGTGGGCTGATTTTGTGAAACTTTGCAATTTAGTTAATCATTCCAATGGTAATCCTGTGACAGATGGATTATGCACTACTAATTACATTACATGATAGCGTGACACTTAAGAGACATGTATGTGTACAGTACAGAAACTAAACAACTATCATACCTTGCTTGGCAGGCATAGGGTTAGACCCAATAGCAGTGACTGCAGAAGACATCTGCATGGAATGTATAAATTGGGTGCAGCAACTTTGAGCAGACACTCCAGACATACAGCCATACCAAGATTACACATGATATTTATTGTGTTTTATTTTATTATTCATAATATGGGCTACTTCACCCATTTACCTGTAGCTCCTGTGGAGAGAGAGTCTGTAAACATTATGTGACTGATACTGTAATATTTAGTGCTACATAGCACTGGATTCAAACCCTAGTCTGTGTGTGGCAAAACAGACTGCAGATAGAGAATTTAACAAACTGAGCTACTGAGTCACTGTTACGTACTGACCTAGAGCTCACCTGGAACCAATATGTGACCTGGTAGTAGTACTACAGTTGTATACTAGACTCCAGTGACAGTAGAACACGCATGCATGAAATACAAGCATGACAGAGGTTGTAGGTAATATATACATTAGTATATAGACTGCAGGTGTACACAATATAATGTTATTGGTTTGAAATATCTGTGAATCAACAAACAATATCAGATTATGGAGTGGGCTACCTCACCCATATACCTTGCTTACCTGCTGCATGTGGATGACAGAGCATTATAGGGACAATATTGGCCTAGTAACAGCCTTGAACAGTACTCTATGTGTTACATATGACATTTGGCAGCCAATATATTTGCAGTCTACAGCTATGACAGTGTCATACTTGACTGCAGCACCATACCTTACAGCCTGAATGCATACAGTTGTACTGCAATGGTTAAATCAAGACAACCCTGATGTACACAATTTACCTTGTGTTACTGGTATTGGTTCATGCGTTATCGCAGAACAGATGGCATTATTCATTCTTGAAAAACAGCTCTAATTCCACACGTACTGCACTACAGACTTTATTGGATATACTTTAATGCAGTTTCTTGCACTGTTTTGAATTTTTATTGGACAACAGTTGTCATTATTCAGGTTTTGCAATACAGCCCTGCTTCCACAGTTATTGCACTACAGACTTTATTGCATACACTTTAATGTAGGTAATGGTATTGTTTCATGTTTTTTATTGCACTACAGTTGGCATTATTCATTTATTGCACTACAGCTGTAAATCCACATTTATTGCAATACAAACTTTTACTGTACATACTTTATTGCAGTTAATGCTTTACTCTTTCTTGCTTATTTCACTACAGTTAGCATAATACATCTATACTCACCAAACTCATGCCACAACCTGACCAAGGGCCTGGCATGCGCTTCAAGGTTGTGAGCCCTGTCATCTGCAGCTGTTGGGAAAGAAGCACACCATTATGCATACCAGTTTAGCAGATATTCAGATAAGACATTGGTGAAACAGAGGTAAAAGTACTTATATACATGTGGGACATTCCCTACCAAAAATTCTTGGACCCAGGTATCCAAGAGATTCTTCCCTTTATCACTTCAGGTCATCATGGTGGTGACAGCACTGCTAGCCTGTGAAGGGGATATCAGCTGCACTGGTGAGGTCCCTTGCCAGCCGGTCCCAGGTCTCCGACTTGCACTCTGAGCCCTGGTAACCTCCCCCCTGCAGAAGCCAGTCTTCAAGATTTTACTAGGAGTCCAACCCTGACTCTGGACTCCAAAATGTCCCAGTGCTGTGCCCAACAGTGTGAACTCTCACCAATGTCACTATACTATCCTTGAGAGACAGAACTCCAATATATTATGCTGTATTCCCACCTATTAGGCTTAATATAGCCTGTTTTTCCCCCCTTACACACCATTGGGCAATATTTAAAAAGGGCCCTGTTTCTTAGCACTGCACAAACCAGCAAAGCTGAGCTTAGCAGTGCGAAAACTCAAAGACCTATATATTTAGTAGTGCTTAGCATTGCACAAACCAACCAAGCAGAGCAGGGTATAAACATTTTTTAGCAATTATTATGTTTATGCTGTGTTTAGCAGGCCTTAGCAGAGCTTAAAAAACAATTGGTATAATTTGTATTTCAAAAATAAATGCTTATTGTCCCTTCCATGTATTCAAACCTGTACTGACTGCTCATGAGGCTGTACCTCTCCCCATTGAGCTACAAGGATATTTGGAATTCTGCTATACCTTTACATATACCTTTGAGCTAATTATAAACACTGCTGAGCACTGTGCCATGCCACGCAAACACACTGAGCTACGCTTAAACATCAAAGTCAAAGTGAACTTTATTGTTATTCAGACTGCACAAAAGTGCAACTGAATGACATTGCGTTACTTCAAACTCAATTCGCATACATGTACTGATATTAATACAACATAACACATATACTATTGCTAATCCAACAATAACAACAAAAAGACATTTATGCAGTGCAGTAACAAGTACAATGACATGCACCAAGAGTATTCCACTTACATGTTTTCATCAGTACCCAAACTATTACACAGATATATTGCACAGATCAAAATCAGACAAATTTCAAATTGTACTGAATTATATCTTGGCATATTGTACAGAATGTTAACTTGGCATCATTAATATTGCACATAAGGTATAAGATTGTACTTTCACAGAGCTATTGCATATGTCTGTGAATTACTTTAGCATTGTAACTCCGGACCTCCATGACTAGCATGGTGTATGTTATTACTGGAGTTCAGATGTCTGATAACTTGTGTAAAAAACTTCTATTAAATCTGGTGGTTTTACAATGTAAGCTAGGGTATCTCCTGCCTGTAGATAAACATGAGAACAGACCATGGGCAGGATGAGTACAGTCTTTGACTATTTTCATGGCTTTGCTGGGGCACCAATCAGAGTGCAAGTCCTGGATAGATGGGAGTGTGGTCCTGATAATTCTCTCTGCCACTTTCAGCACCCTCTGGAGAGATTTACAATCTGAAACCATGTAGTTTCTATACCACACTGAGAGATTACTAGTGAGGATGCTTTTGATGGTACCCCTGTAGAAGGTTGTGAGAACTGAAGGTGGTAGTTTTGCTCTCCTCAACCTTCTTAGAAAGTGTAGGTGCTGTTGTTCCTTCTTGACAATGTGATTAGTGTTTATTGACCAAGACAAGTCTTCAGTGATATGCACCCCCAGAAATTGATGGTCTTCACCCTTTCCACTGCTTCTACATTGATTGTGAGTGGAGAATGAGCCTTGTGCATCTTTCTGAAGTCTACTATTATCTCCTTTGTTTAATTCACATTGAGAGCCAGGCTGTTGTTGTCACACCAATCCATTGGTTCACCTCCTCTATAGCATGAGACCCACAACTGTAGTATCATCCACAAACTTAATAATGTGATTTGTGTTATACCTAGTGATGCAGTTATGTGTCAGCATGGTGAACAGCAGGGGACTCAGAGCACATCCTTGAGGTACTCCAGTGTTCAGTGTGATGCTCCTTGAGGTGTTGCCTATGCATACCTTTTGTGGTCTATCAATAAGAAAGTCCAGAATCCAGTTGCATAAAAAAGTGCTAACACCCAGATGGACCAGTTTCACAAACAGACATTGGGGGATGACTGCGGTGAAGGTCGAGATGAAGTCAATAAATAACATGGGGACATAGTTTTTGTTCTCCAGGTGTGCCAAGGATAAGTGAAGGGTCAGTGAGATGGCATCTGCCACAGAGTGATTGGATATATAAACAAACTGAAGTGGGTCCAGTGTTGCAGTCAGACTTGATGTTAAGTAGTCTTTGACCAATCTTTCAAAGTATTTCATTACTGTGGAGGTGAGAACTACTGGGTGGTAGTCATTCAGGCTTGAAGGTGGAGACTTCTTGGGTAGTGGTATAATGGTTGTATTCTTGAAGTACTTGGGTACTCTGGCTTGATGCAGAGCGATGTTGAATATGTCGGTCAGAACAGTAGTGAATTGGACAGCACAGTCCCTGAGCACCCGCCCCAGAATATTGTCAGGACTAGCTGCCTTTCATGAGTTTACTTGTCACAGCACCATTTGAACATTTGCTGGATGAAGGTGGAGCACTTCATCTTCTTGGTTGGTGGGCAGTGTTTTCCTTCTCAAACCTGCTGAAGTAGGTGTTGACTCATTGAGAAACTCCATATTATCATCCCATTAAGAAGGTAGGGGCCTGTAGTTTGATATAGATCGTATACCTTGCCACAAATGCCTGAAGTCTCTCAGGTCTGAATAGTGACCTGGAATTTTCTGTCCATAGGCCCACTTAGCCTCTCTTATTCCTCTACTCTGTTTCGTTCTGACTTCCCTATGGACATCTTTGTCTTTAGACTTAAAGGCAGCATTGTGTGCCTTCAAGAGCTTGTACATTCTACTTGTGAGCCAGGGTTTCTGATTCACTCATGTGATGATGCTCTTGTTGACTGTCACATCATTCGCACACTTTGATATATAGGCCATCGTGGACTCTGTGTACTCATCAGGGTTAATTTTCTGGTCCATAGTAGCTGCCTACTTGAATATATTTCAGTCCATGCTTTTGGAGCAGTACTGGAGTGCTGAGACTGCTCCCTCTGGGCATACCCTTATTTGTTTCCTAGATGGCTTCCCTCTGATTAACAATGGCCTACATGCTGGTAGTAGCATAGATTTGAGTTACTCAGATGTGGATGAGGTTCCACCTTATATGTTAGCTTGACGTTAGTGTAGACCTTATCCAGAATGTTTTCTCACATCATTGCAAAGACCACATGTTGGAAGTAATGAGGTAAAACTATTTTTAGATTTGTTTGATTAAAATCACCTCCTATTATGTGAGCAAACCCTGAATTCTGGTTTTGTAGCTTACTGATTGACTGGTAAAGTATATTCAGTGCCTCGTTTGTATTGGCACTTGGGAATATACACCACTGTGATGCTCACACCATTGAATTCCCTTGGCAGATAGAAAGGTCTGCATTTCAATGACATAAACTTGATATTTTCAGAGCAGTGTTTAGTAACCAACTCATAGTTGGTGCATCAGTTATTGTTGACATAGGTACAGACACCCCCTCCTCTTGATTTTCTGCAGAGTGCCTGGTTTCTGTCTGCTCCAAATAATGTAAGATCTTCTACATAGAGTGCACTATCATTTATATTACTGCTTAACCATGTCTCAGTAAACATAAGTACACAACTGTTTCTCACCTTGCTATGAGTGGTTAACTCCAGTCTTATGTAGTCTATTTTGCTATTGAATGAGTGAACAATGGTCAGTAGCAAGGATGGGAGTACAGGTCTGTATGGATTAGCTTATAATCTGCAGAGATTCCAGCATGAGATCTGCGCTTCCTTGTTCTTTCACATATTTTCCTTCTTTCCACTTCCTATATGTGGTAGCAGCCAGCTTTGCTTGAACAAGGCAATTTGGACCATGTTTGAGTATAATTCCTAGTTCCTGTAGTTCGTCGAGTGTTGTAGACCTCACAGACCCTGCAGACAGCAGTTCGCCAATGCTTCTGTGCTGCAAGCTTAGGTGTCGAATTTCCAGTAAGCTGTCTCTGTTATAACTTAGTTTTCCTTCTGTATTCTACAGTGTTGTAGGCCTCACAGACCTTGCAGACAGCAGCTCATTAATACTTCTGCACTCTGAGCTTAGGTGTCAAATTTCCTGTAAGCTATCTCTGTCATAATTTAGTTTTCCTTCTGTATTTACCCCAGCTTCTGTTCTTTTCAATAATTTTGACATAAGACAAATAATGCACATTTTCCTGTTAAGCTGAAGTAGCCGCTGCCACACAGGGTGCTGCCATTTTTTTACCTTTAAATGAATAATTAAATGCATCTGGTTTCTATTTTTAGATGTCTGGAAAATGCAAACATCCTTTTTATAAAAAAAAGAAAAAAAAACAATAAAATACACATTAACATAATACAATTGGACAGTGCAGGGAGTGTCTTACTCATCTACTGCCACAGTTGGCACTACTCTCCCTACAATGATTCAATAACTGTGTTCCATGGCTCTCATTCCGCAACATGCCATGATTAATATGCATGGTGTGCTGCCTAGGGGAATCATGTACATGGACATGATAACATTCCATGTAGGCTCTATACTGTGCCTACATGGATTTTACTAAATCCTGGAGTATGTTTTCATATGTCACAGGCTGTCACTGTGTTTATGATTGCACATTATTTCTAGTGTGTTGTATTGCATTCCAAAAATTTGATGTTGCGTCAGTGAATGACAATGTTGCCTTGATCAGATCATTTGCATATGGCTTTTATTTTTCTCACCGGATTTCTATCTCACTATATCTTCAGTATACAAGTTTATTAATTGGTGGCTGTTGATGTGACTCATTAAATGCATAGACCTGGGTTACTGCTGACATTCACACACAAACATAAATGTGCGAGGCACACATACAAGACAGGAAATATAGAAATATTGATATTTTCTCAGAGAGTCTATTAGCCAATTTAGTATGGCATGCATCACAAGTATTAAGCCCTGCAGGCACAATACTTGTGTTATGTTTCCATTTTCAAGTGTTGTTTTGCAAGGTAGACTAATATGATTGTTGCATGACACAGTGTCATGGCATGCCTCCCTTCCAATGTAAATGTGCTGTCTTTGTGCATGCTTGTCTTGCATAATGTTGGCTGATAAGCAAATATTCAGGTAATGGCAGGATTTTTTGTAGTAACTTATGCTATGCATGCCATGGCATGGTCAAGAGTAAGCTGCTCACATTTTATGATGGATATAGCGGGCCTGACATGAAACTGTATTGAAAACATGCATACGTATAGATAACAGGACAAAGGGAATGTGCCGTGTGGATGAAGAGACATTCACTAGCAGCAATTATTTTTATTACACTTTTTCTGCATGATCATTTTAAGTCATTTCATCTGAGAATGTGGTTTTAATGACACCTGCAATGTATGGTGATATGCCTTTATTCTCATATGCAATTATCATAGCTTGGAAAAGTTTTGTTACATATATTAATGACTGGACTGATGAGATAATTAATGTTATGCAAACAGTAAATAGCCACATTTAGGAAATGATGGGTCTGTCATTTATAAATATCATTCATCCCCTATGAAACAAGATGATGCCCCTGACAACTTTGGAATTCTGGATTTGAGTATTCAGCAATTTGAGAATTCAATGTGGTGATGGTGCTGTGGTAGCGTTGTCGCCTCACAGTAAGACGCTGTCCATTTCGATTCTCAGCTAGAGTGTCTTCTGCGTAGAGACATGCGTGAATGGGCATACCTTCGTTGAAGGTTGTGTGTCAGAGCTGGTAACTCGGCACGTAAAATTCAACTACCAATCATTAGCGCACCGGAGTTCCGCTGTGGCGACCCCTAACCAGGAAAAGCCGAAAGACACAAACAAACAATGTGTTTAATAGGAAACAAAGAGAGAAAGAAAGGAAGAAGGTCACAAAAAATAACAAGGAAGAAAAAGAAACTGATAAATGTCTGTAAAGCAAAGTGAATATGTACTAAAATTGCATGCTTAGTTATGTAACACACAGATTACAGGGAATGATAATATTTTTCTATCAGAAAATCTTTAGTATACAGAAAAAATGCATAATCTTTCCAAAAGAACAGGTAGAAAAAACAGGCAAGATGAAAGTGAAAAAGGAAGAAATCAAAACTGAATGTGGAAGGATTGAAGAACTTTACCAATCATTTGCGGACCGGAGTTCCTCTGTGGTGACCCCTAACCAGGAAAAGCTGAAAGACACAAACAAACTGTAAGAAAAAAGAAGAGAAAAACAGATGTTGACTACATGGCTCAAGCTGTGGATATACTACTCCAGCTGGATGAGAATTGTATGCTTGCAAATTTAATATGCAATGAAAACAGTGGGATTAATAAAACTAATTGTGATAAAGATCATTCCTTTGTAACATTTAATAGAGCAGATATTACTGCATAAGAAGCTGAAGATTCTTCAGATCTGGTCAAAAAAGATATTCTTGTAATTGGAGAGTCTATTATTAGAGGAACTGGTATTTACATTTGAGAGAACATAATGAACTTCAAATAGTGTTATGCTTGCCAGGAGCAAAAATAGATGTGAAACAAACCTGAGAATGCCTTAATGTAAAGAAGCACGGATCGGTTTTATTCATGTCGGTACAAATAGTCTCCTCCACAAGGACTCTGACTGTTAGTAGGGAACTTACAGCCCTCTTAGATATTATAGCTTGTACTGAAGTTAGGACCGGTTATTATTATTATTTAACATTTGTTCGCCAGCATAGTCCAAATGGACAACAAATGTCTGTTTTCAGCGGAGACCTGGGGAGAAAAACTCCATACGTTTACAGAGAGAAGAAAAATTTTCAAAAGAGGCATTACAGAGTAGTAGCATACAGATTGCAGACTTTACAGCAGTTAGTATACAATAAGAGAATATTACCCCTTTTGGTTGAAAATACAAGTGTACCAAATATACAATGAGAGTAGATAAGAATGCTAGAAGTCCAAACCTCAAAACACACTCTCAAGTCACTCCTTAAAATGGAGAACATTGACATCTGTGCAGTGACAGAGACCTGGTTCAAGGCTCCAGAGAGCACCACTGCATTACCAGGCTATAATACATACCACACAATTCGGCTGCCTAACCTGGACCGAGCACTAAAGACAGAGGCGTGTCCATATTCATTAAGGATATCCACACCTCCAGGCTAGTTGCTCAGCATAATACATCCGGGATTATCCAAGTGTAACTAACTCTAGGCAAGACCGCAAAAGAAATTGTAGCTTGCTACAGATCCCCCACCATGCCCCAGGATTCCCACTCCTCATTTCTTGATACACTGGAAAATATTAGGGTACAACCTAACACCCTAAGAATTGGTGATTTCAACTACCCCAACATTAACTGGGAAAACTACTCATGTACCAACTCTTGTGCTCAACGTTTTCCGGAATTCATGAATTCCAACGTCTTGGATCAACTTATCCACACCCCCACCAGGGGCAGCAATATCCTAGACCTGGTCATTACCAACATGGGCAACCGGTGTACCACCCCAGAGGTCAATTTCTCATTGGTCAGATCCGACTACAAGCAAATCACCCTAGACATCCACATCCCACCCCACCCTCCATTAGAGAAACCACCATAAAAATTTCTCCAAAGCCAACTTCACGCTTCTTAAGACAGAAGTGGCAAACTTCACAACACCCATGATGACGGACAATAGAGGTAGAACTGCTGAATCCTATACAATTGCACTTTATAAGCACTTACACGAGTGCATGGATCATGCAATCCCTAACAGAACCAATATGCTATCCTCCAAAAAAAGGAAGCCAATCTGGTGGTCCCCTGCCATAAACAAACTCTACAACAGAAGAAAGAAACTGTTGCAAAAAAGAGTAAAATCCCATGATTGAAGGAACTCCATGGTCAGCCTCAGTAAGAAGCTGAGATCCCTCATAAAATCCTCCAAAGCTAGTTACCTAAAAAAAATCGCCACTGATTCTAAAGGCAACCACAAAACATTCTATAGCTATGTCAAGAATCTCAATGGCAACACTCAGATCTGCTCTGAGTTACAGCATGATGGCACTAAATATACAGAACCAACTGATATTGCCAACATCCTGGCAGATATGTTCAGTGCTAACTTTATCCCTCTCTCATCCCCTAAAGAGCCCATCTCTATACCGGAAGAATACAAAGTTCTTGTAATCACAGTTGCACAGGTAAAAAACACACTCTCCAAAGCCAAGAACACAGCATCCATGGGACCTGACAACATCTCAGGCTGCGTTCTACATGAACTACAAAACAAACTGGCACCCCACCTAAGTACCATGTTCAATCATAGCCTTACCTCAGGCTTTGTGCCCACTGAATGGTGCACAGCAATGGTTATCCCACTCCACAAAGGGGGAGCCACCATGGACCCCGGGCACTACCACACCATTAGCCTGACGAGCCTGGTCTGCAAGGCTATGGAACGTATCATCATGGAACTTATAAACAATGACATTGGTAATCTCCAAACTCTGGGCCCTACCCAGTTAGGGTTTGTAAAAGGCAGATCATGTCGCCTAAACCTGAAAGACTTCTTTGCAGCGGTCACCAAAGCCGTAGATGAGGGTAAGGTGGTACACACAGCCTATCTAGATCTCGCCAAGGCTTTCAACACCATCCCCCACTCTGGAATTATAGATAAACTCACTAAACTAGGTATAAATCCCTATGTCACAAGATGGGCTACCAACTGGCTCACTGACAGAACCCACACTGTAAAAGTAGCAGACTCTAAATCCAACTTCAGACCAGTGACAAATGGAGTACTACAGGGTTCAGTCCTTGGTCCTCTCCTGTTTGGTATCTACTTCTCTGAAGTACAGGCAAACACAGAAGGTCTTTGGCTAACAAAGTTCACAGATGACTACAAACTAGGAGCCATGAAAATGATGTGGACACCCTACAAAAGAGCCTCACTGAGACAGATGCCTGGTGTCAAAGCCATGGCCTCAAGCTCAGTGCCAAAAAGTGCATTGTCAACCCTTTTGGTAAAAACTCTGTACCCATGAACTACCACATAGGTGGTAGTCTATCTAACACCAAAAGTATGATAAGAGACCTTGGGACACAGGTGGACAGTAGTCTCTCCTTTGATAATCACATTGCCACAGTAGTCAGGAAATCCTTCTATGTGGCACACCTCATCACAAAAGGTTTCTCATCCAGGAAAAAGAGGTCATTGTTCCCCTCTATTCATCACTCATTACATCCATTATAGAGTACAATGCCCCTTTTGGTATGTACCTCACAAGACATCTACAACAACTGGAAAGGCCACAGAAATACCTTACAAAGAGGATTACCAGCCTCAAACAGATGCCCTACGCAGACCGTCTCAAAAAACTCCAGCTTTTCTCTGTCGCATATCGCCTACTCAGAGGTGATCTCTGCCTAACATACAAAGCTATTTCAAACCCAGAGCTGTTGGACATGCTCCACATAAAGAAATCCCCATCCCTCCTAGCTACATGCTCTATGGACCCAAACCTTGTCACCACAATAAACAGAACATGCTGGAGGGATAGAGTCCTGTCCCAGATACTTCCCATACTCGAGAATAAACTACCCATCTATATCAAACAAAGCTCCTCATTAGCACTCCAAGAAATATCTTGATGATTGGATGGGAGATAGGAAATTCACCCCAGGGATCACTTCTGTGGCTCTGCTTGACAGGGGCACATGAAAATAATTTTCTTGGGTGGCAAAAGCCAGGGTACCATTTGGCTAGGCTTATATAGGCCCTAGGGCCAATAGCCTAGGACCTACCTATGAACCTAGAGCTAGAGCATTGCAAGATTTTTCACAACTGAATAAGAGTATATAAATGTTTAAGTTTCCATATATATATATATGTATATATATATATATATATATATATATATATATACACACACATGCACACCACACACACACACACACACACACACACACACACACACACACACACACACACACACACACACACACTCACATGTACATACACTTATATGTATATATATATATATATATATATATATATATATATATATATATATATATATATATTTAGGTTACTTCTCACACATGGATAGGTATAGTTAGAGCATGTTGTTTGTGTTGTCCAGGACAGATGTGTGTATAAACAGTGAGTGGATGAGGCTTCAGGGCATCAATTACAGTTGCATAGATGGCTGTTGAAGAGGTATATTTTAAGCAGACATTTGAAGGAGGGTGTGGAGTTTTGTAGTCTGAGGCCAGGGGGAAGGTTGTTCCAAAGAGTGATTCCCTGGACATGTTTCTCACAAATCACATATAGAAAGGATAGCCAGGTCACCATGAATGAAAAGTTTTTTGGGTAAATACCTACATGTAAAAATGCCCCATTTTAAAAAATAGAAATATGTAGACCATCCAAGCCTAGCTTTGGGCGCACGTCTGTTCAGACAGGTTGGTGTGAATTTGTCAAGATGAGGGAAGAGAATTTTTGCAGCAGATATTTTGCAATATTTGACAAACACTACTCAGGATTTTTGCCAGGCTGAAAATTTAACAATTCACAGATAGCAACATGTAATGCATTGCTGATAGTTGTTAATGCTAGGGTCATTAATAACAGTCTTTTTTTATTATAAAATTTACTACATTTCCACAAGATTGATGTTGTTTTTGTTTGTGAAAAATGGTTTAAGAACAATAACTGGAAATCAGTTATGTCAGGGTATAAATGTTTTTACTGTAAGAGACATTTTAACAAAAAATCGGGGGGGGGTATTATGATAGGGATTATAGATAGTTCTAAGACATGTGATTATTGCATGTTCAGTGATAACACCAATACTATAGATTGTATAACTGTGACAATAAAGACAGCCCTTGAACATGTAACAGTTGCTGGAGTGTGTAGACCACAAAAATCATGTGCTTATGACCTAGACGACTTCATACATTTCTTGCAAGAAACGCAGGATGGAAGAATAATATTAGCTGGGGACTTAAATTAACCAGAATCAGACTGGAATAACTTTGATTTAACATTACTATGGAAATTATTCACAACATATGTCCAGGAGCAACAATTGCTTTAGATTGTAAAAAAAAAACTTACCAGGGAATGGAACATACTAGACATTGTTTGTGTTCCTAAAGAAATTACTGTTACTTCAAGTCAAGTTCTACTATCATTGATGTGCAACAATCATGGGGATATAAAGGTTAATCTTAAAACACGGAATAAGACTATTAAACTAAAAAGCCACACAGTGAAAGCTAAAACTGGTTTATTAAACAAAATGTAACCATACACAAACAAGGTACTAAGCGCTTTCACCCTTCAAAATCTAGGGCATCATCAGAGTACTAAATGCGTGATTACATATTCACCCCTTATATATGTATTTACTAATTAGTTAATTGATGAATAAAATACTGGCAATGAACTCTTCAAATTCATCCGAAAAAATACAATTGTAATACATATTGTTGTATTGTACATATACTTAAAATCAATCCATGTTTACAATTCCATAGGAATATATAAATAGTAGTATAAAACCTTGTAAACAAACAAAATATAACACTAATATGTATAAAAAAGTCGATTTGCTATAAAAATCCTACTCTAAAAACTCAAGTAATAAATAATTAAATATATACACAGAATGGCATTATTGGTACACTAAAAATGAATTTTATGTAAGTAGTATCCTAAATTAAATGGTTGAATTAGGAATGAATAAATGACATAATGCATCCCTCTAAATAAAAGTATAACACCTATAATTTAGATAAATGTATGTAAATGAATCTATAAAAAATAACTGATCAAATAAAATGTGATTTGTATTTTAATATACTGGATATAGATATATGTTCATTAATACCTTGTGAGGTACAGGCATTTAGTCTAAGTTGCCAGAGGCATTCCTTAGCCTCCAGCATAGTCTTCTCATCACCTCCCTTATGTATGTTGTGTGGAATTCTATCTATAATGAAAAATAGAAATCTCTTGAAATTTGGACATCTACTACTGTGTGTGAAAAGAGAACTTGTAGTTTTTTGCTTTTTAATGTCTCTGACATGTTCCACAATACGTTCTCTAAGCTTCCTAATAGTTTTCCCAACATAAAATGCTGAACATGTCGAGCATGTTGCTAGATAAACAATCATCTTGGTGTTACAATTACAGTAGCCAGGGCATCTAATAGTTTTACCAAAATTATAAATAGCAACATAAGGACCATCGTTAATGTATTTACATGTACGACAGGTTCCACATTTGCTCATCCTAGACATTTTAAAAGTGTCCTTATTTGTATTCATCTCATAAATTTCCTTTAAATTCCTCCCTCTGCTAAATGTAATCTTTGGATGACTGCCAATAATCTCTGTCAATTCAGCATTATTCGTAAAAACACTTGTCCATGTCTCATGTATAATATTAACGATATTATAGGATGTTTCATTGTATGGTAATATAAAAGTATCATTTCTAAATATATTTGTGTTACTATTCAAAATATTGTTACATCCAAATTTAATAATAGGTCTATAAAGCAGATGTCTTTTTTGTAAAAATCTCTTTTTTGATGTTAGAAATAAGTTTATTAGGATATCCCCTGTCAAGGAACATGTCAGATCATTTCTCAATTTCTAACTCAAAAGTAGTGTCATCACTGATTATTCTTGATAATCTTACCATCTGACCTTTGATCAAATTCCTTTTTTGATGGTAAGGATGGCAACTATTAAAATGTAGGAAAGAACTGGAAAATGTTTTCTTCCTAAAAATATTGAAATGACTCACACCATCACTGTGAGAAAAAAACAATATCAAGATATTCACAGTTGTTCTTATAGATTTTACTAGTGAATTCTAAAAACCTAGATGCCCTGCCTAAAAACTGTACAAATTCTGCAAATTCATCTCTTTTATCTGTCCGAAAAATGAGAATATCATCCAGGTATCTCAAATATAAGGCAATGTTGGACCAATATGTGGATGTAAAAACATGATCTGTTTCCCAATTGGCTAGCACCAGGTTAACATAAATCGGTGCACATCTGGCCCCCATGACCACCCCTGTGTTTTGTCTATAATATTCACCATTCATATACATAAAATTGTTCTCCAGTACTATTTCCATCAATTCATTCAAAAGTTTACATTTTGCAGTATTCATACCACTAAATTTCAATAAACTGGCCTCAAACATTTCCAGGCCTTGTTTGTGAGGTATCACCGTAAACAGATTTACAACATCAATAGTGGCCATGATCATATTGGAACTTACATTAACAATACATTGTCTAACTTGATCTAAACAATGCCATGAATCTTTTAGAATATGTGGCAAGTTAGTAAGTGTCTCCTTGCAATGAACATCAATAAATGATGCAATAGCCTCAGTTTTAGAGCCCCTGGCTGATACTATGGGTCTAAAAGCTGGATTGCTGATGTCTTTGTGTATTTTTGGAATTCCAAAAATGGATGGGGTAATGGTAAACTCAACAGTTAGATAAGTATATTCTTCTTTGTTAATAACGCCATCCATAAGCAATTCATACAATAACCAATCCACTTTTGTATATGCTCTAGACATTTCGTATTTTGTAACTTTCTCATAATTATTGTTATCGCTAAGCATAATAGTCATTTTATTATAATAGTCAGTGTTTGTTATAATTACCACACCACCTCCTTTGTCAGGTTTCATAACCCTATATCTGTCAGTCATAGTTAATTCTCTGAGACAAAACATTTCAGATGAAGTGAGGTTCTGTGATGTATGTACATCTTTCCTCAATGTTCTTCTAATCTGAGTCTCACATAACTTTTCAAAAATGTATATCATAGGGTTTTGTTGTGGTATAAATGTGCTACTATGCTTAAGCCTAAAACAATTAGTGTCCATAATGTTGTCATTGTTGTTGTTAAAAAACATCTTTAAATTCAATAATCCGCTATAAAGTTTTAAATTGATTAAAACTTTACCAATGTCATGCTTAAAAGATGGTACAAAGGTAAAACCTCTTTTAAAAAGAGCAATAAAATCTTGACTAAAATTGTTGTCTGTATAGTTGTATAAACTGAAACCTCCATCAGAAATAATGGAACATGTAATCTGATTATGAAAGGTATCTAAACTCTGTAAACATCTTGTATCTTTTGTGTTGGAATCATAAAAAGTGTCATTAACATTAGTTGTAGAAATACTACTATTCATATAATCACTATCATTATCAATATGAATTTGTGATATAAATTCTCCCTGAACAAGTGAATTAGCATTCTCAATTTTATCTATCTGTGCCAAGAATTTGTCCTGTGTACTGTTGTATTGTACTGCCGGTTCTGTTGATGATACTGACCGCCATATCGGTCACGTATCCTTTCCGACCTTCTGGGTAATGGCTCCTCTAAAAAAACTCCCTGCCCATCATCATGACAATAAGTGTCATTATTAGCCCTTTGTAGTTGAATAGGTTTGTCATTAGTAGAGGAACTGTGATTGTCCTTACTAGTAGTGTCAGTATCTAATGGCTTGCCAAGACGTTTCATACTTTTAAATTCTTTAAAATGCACATACACTCTATTATTCTTATAATCATTAGTGTCCCTGTTTAACTTGTGATTTTTAATATCCAAACCTTTATTGGTAAATTTGTCCATATCTTTAAAAATGTTTTCTAAACGGAACTTGTGTTCAAAAAGCGAATCCTGGCGTATACTTTTGTCCAAAATAGACAAGTGTTCATTTAAAGCTGCTAATTTGGTATTGTTGTTCCGTATAATAAGTTTAATAAGTTCAATACCTGTTTTATCAAATAATTGTAACAATTCATCAAATAAAACAGTACCTTCAGTGAATCCATAAGGTAATTTAAAGAAACGTAATCCTTTGGGAACTTGACCCAGTTCCAGAGATCTTTCTAAAAAAAACATTATCCATCTGTAGCGATTTAAATGTTTTTAATGCTCTTTCAAATTCAGTAAACTGTTTGTTGAGACTACCCATGCCTCTGTTATTATAAATATGAGCATTGCTAAGGGATGGTGCCGCTAAAAATGACTTTAAGTCCAAAATTTTCTTATCAATACTAACTGCTGCAGCGTACGAGCCTCCATTATGTCTGTCCCTAGTGTTCAATGCTGAGTTCGGGGGTGGGCCTCCAGACTGAACACTTCCTGTGTTGGTGCCTCCTCCAATAGAACTCGCAGAACCATTACTAGCTGACGGTCGTGTTGGGCTTGTAATTGGGGTGGAATGTAGAGTGTATAGCCGCTCCTGCGACTCAGTCGCTAGTACTTCAGCTTCTATAGGGCTTTTTTCACTCCTATCCTGTAAAGCCTTAATCAGCCATTGTGTAATATCCATGTGCTGCATCAATAGTTGTTCCATATTGTTAAACTAATCCAAAAAGAGCCGATATCAATAGCGGTAACTGAAATAAAATAATGGTAACCAAATTAAAACAATGGTAACTGGATTAAAGCGGTAACCGAAATAAAACAACTATTGTTATTTATAGTTATACTATGTAGCGAATTATAAACGCCAAACCAGTCAAAGCAGATACTGAGTGGCAAAAGGTACAAGCTTAAAACAATGAATAAGACTATTAAACTAAAAAGCCACACAGTGAAAGCTTAATCTGTTGCTAGATAATTATGTCAAACTGAAATGTAACCCAATGCAGAGAAGATTAATTACAAATTATATGGAAGCAAAGCAATTACTATGTAAAACTACTGGAGTGATGTGTTCAGGGGGAAATATTTCCATAAGAACAAAGTACCTGATTAAGGTAAGAAACAAAACATAAGAAATGGAACAGATTTCAAACTACAACTTGAAAACGGAAATAAACAAGCTGGACAAACAAATTAAGCGTAGTGTGAGATAAGATCAAGAAAAAATTGAAGAACGTTTACATAAAGATAATAACAGAAAACCTTTTATAGATACATAAGATGTGGAAGGAGTAAAGACATATAAATTGATAAACTGTCTGTATAATGTAAAATTTATTCTCAGGCACAACAGATTATAGATTATTTACAAAATATTATGCAAAACAGTTTGGCTCCAGAAAGGGGGTGATAAGTTGTCCTAGTGACATCCAGGTAAGCGCAGATACTGGAATCAAATTAGATTGTACTGAAAAAGAGCTGCACAAACCGGATCCAAACAAAGCACAGGGAGGAGACGGAATTAATAATAATTACCTGAGAACAATTCAGCAAGAACCTACAGTACCATTATATTTATTATTTCCTAGATCATATAATTAGGAGGAGATTCCTCAAGATTGGAGACATGCTCTTATTAAGGGTCTATGTTAAATGAATGAACTATCATAATGTTGAGTACAACATACTCGAAACATTATGATCATAAGTTCAAAACCTCGAACCCTTAAAAGCCCTAAACAAACAAAATCGAAAGATTATGTTTGTCCCACACTTCTCCCACACTAACATACAAAACACATACATACAACCAAAGCATGCAAACCCCCTACACACTCACATCATTCAAACACAAACACACCTACTTTTAAAATAAAGTGAGGGGCTTCAACCCCTACACTCTCGATGTGGTGGACTGTGCCCCCAACACCCCCCCTAATTAAATAAACTAACTCTGAGATTGCTGTACATTGGGGAAAGGACAATTTACCAGTAATCGCAACAAGCGATTACCAGGAAATTGCCCTTTCCCCAATGTACAGTGATCTCGGAGTTGGTATATTAAACTAAGCAGCCTGTCATATAGCCCTTCCGAACAGTGTAGCATGTCTACGTCACATGCTACACTGATTGGGATGGCCGACCAAAACATTTCGGAACTCCAAATTTCAGCATTTGGAGTGTCCGATTAAATGAACAAGTGATCAAACACTGTTGAATATGTTGCACTTGACATTTTGATCATTTGTTCATTTAACATAGACCCCTTATTAATAAACCTGTCTTTAAGGGAAAGGAGAGTAGGACAAATCCAGAGTCATACGTCTACTTTCATGTTGTGGAAAAATTATGGCAAAGGTAATATTGGAGAAGTTATTGTCAGAACTGGATAGTTTGGGACTTGAAACCATATATTAGCATACATATGTTGAAAATAGATCTATTACCACCTGTAACATGATGTTCTATAACAATATAATAGTTATGAATGAAAAATTCTGATGTGAAATAATTTATATAGATTTAACGTCAGCATTTGACAAGGTCATACACAAAACATTATTCAATAAATTAGAACAACTATGTATTGATGTACTGTTGATAAGATGGATAGCTGCATGGCTTACAAGTAGGATATGGCAAGTACCATGCAGCAATTGGATAGCTGAAATTCTTGGTTACAGTCAGGGTGCCCCACAGGACTCTGTCTTAGGCCCTTACTTGTTTAGATTGCATCTTTCAGACCTAACTTTTTCTTCTGAAGCATTCTATAATCTATACGCAGATGACCTAAAATCGGGTAAACTGATTACACGTGTTACTAATAAGGCATGTCTGCAAAAGAACTTGACAAAATTGACCATTTGGGCACAGGAGAATAATATGCTGATAAATATATCACAAACTAGGCATATGCAATTTGGGAGACATAAACTGAAAGGTGAATATTTAATACAGCACAGTGATTGAAACTGTAGATTTATTTAAGGACATGGATACATGGGTAAATCTAGCTTTGAGTTTTTCTAATGATATCGACCAATTGGTTAATGATAGTTATAGAACTGTAGGGTGTACAAAAAGATTTATAAAGTCTAGGACATCAGAAATGATGAAGTCATTTGTTTCTTAGTTACATTAGACCCAAGCTTGAATATGGAATAACAATATGGAAACCTTATAAGAAAACAAGTATGAGTAAACTGGAAAGAGTACAGCAGAAATACACTAAGAACGTCAATGGATGTGAACATTTAAGTTATTATGAAAGACTAAAATATCTGAACTTGTACAGTGTCTCATAGATATTTAAGAGGATATCTTCTTCAGGTAAAGAACATTTAGGCACAACTACTTCTAGAATGTTTGGGGTTATCAAAAAGTAGTAGAGAATCATCAGACAACCTATGTAGAAGATTTTACAGGAGTGAGAAGTGTACTATTTGGTTCTCTGAGACAGCAGCTGATGCATGAAGCAGATTATCAAATTACATTAAAGCAAATACTAATTTAGATAGTTTTAATAACAGCCTGGACACTTATTATGGGAACAACTGTTTTGGTATATTGGCAAGCAGAAGGGCATTAATTTCCATTCTTGAAATATTTGTATGCATGTCTGTTTGCATGTCTGTATGCATGTATGTATATGCAGGCATCAGATATCGACAGTATGGTACTTAATATCTGTTAGACTTCAGATGGGTGCATTGGTTTCTGATTAACATCAGATATGATTTTTACAATGATTTTGTGGCCTGATAGGTATGTAGTTTTTATTGCTATAGTTTTTATTAATGACCTACATCATATATGGTGTTACACTTGACTATGGCCATATCTTAATCATAATGACGGTTTTCTGCCTATGTATTGTGTCACAGTGGGTATGTTATGTAGTCATGTAGTAGCAGGTATGCATATGTACTTTCTTTCTCTTTTGTGATTCCTCTTCAAGGAAGAATGGAAGCCCTTAAGCTCACCCATTAGATGCCAGAGACAAGCTTATGACCTACCACTGCAGAAATGCTCCATTGATGATGATGATGACCATGATGGAGATGAACCAAAAACTAAAGCGTTCTGTGTACCTCTCAGCTACAAACAACAAAAAACAAAGAACGCTATGTCCATGGGCTCTTGAGATGCCAAATTCACCTTAATGAAACCAATAGCTGGCAAAAAGCAGTACTGCTAAAATGTAGTTGTATATAAACCACTCATTTATCGTAAAAAACTTTAGTTGTTATATACATCTACATTTCAGCAGTACTGCTTTTTGCCAGCTATTGGTTTTGTTAAGGTGAATTTGGCATCTCAAGAGCCCGTGGACATAGCGTTCTTTGTTTTCTGTTGTTTGTAGCATGATTGAGATGATGATGAGGAGGAGGATCCTGGATATGCATGGGCTACCATCCCTGATGTACCTTGGAGGAGACGCTGCCCAGCACTACCAACAAAATGATTATCGAGAACAGATCCAGGATGTGATGACTGATGTCTTTTGGACACAGATCAGAGACAGGTTGGGGAGTCTTTTCCAAGATATGTCATGAGCAATGTGGGTCTCATTCAGGAATATAAGCTGGCAGATCAGTCATGATGTTCATTCCCATCAGGGTGGGCTCTCAGGATCATAAGTATTATCTTTGTGATCTACTTGTGTAATGCTGCCACCATGATGTTTGCCATATAAGTGACTAGACTCTATAGGAACCCTTGTGCACACATAGCATTTTGTTGCCATGTTTATATGACATATGGTCAAATGCATACTGCAGATGTCTTGTGATATTTAGCCTTATGCTGCAATGGGTGCATGACATGCATTACCACATTAGACTTTCATTCAACATTCTGCTATCCATAGGTTTTGGCAGTTAACATGCTGCTACTGCTGCAAAGGTTACACTGTATACATGTGTGGGACTGACAACTCATAAACAATGTTTCCCATATTCCACATATACCGCACTGGTATGGGTATGATTTGTGGGTTGCCCTATTATGTCTGTTGAAGAGCAGGACATGTCCTTGCCCCTGTATTTTGAATGACACTTATGATGTCACACTGGCATATTGGCATAGTGTGTGTCATGTGCTGGCAATGATGATGACGCCATGTTATATAAATGTATCTGCTACCTACAGGCAGTCCTACTTTACTGAATACATAGACTGCCAAGGCACCATTCATGTATACACAGTGGTAATGATAATTTATTCATAAACACTACAGTATGCCTTTTTTAGCCTATGTTACATTTCTGCATGTATTCTTTATTCACATACATTTGCATATTTCTGCAAATGGTGTACATATGCACTGATTTATGTACATGTCTCTGTTCATATTCTATTCAATACAGAAACACCATTGTATATTGGGACTATGAGCAGTCAGTGACTTCATGTTAATGTGCTATAATATTGTTCACAGGACTGTCTTTTGCTGAGTCATACCCATGATCAGTGATATCTAGCTACAGGTGTTTATTCCATATGTTGTTTTACATTGGCATGGTAGTATACATGTGTATGTGATACTGATTCTTAGCTTGTTTACCTATGCCTATTGCTGTTATATGATTGCACAATACTGTGGGTGTGTGATTCATACATGGCCATTTTTTGTTGATGTTGGCAATGCAGTCTGCCTGTGTGACATACATTGGCCATTTGCTTTAATATAGTCTGGGATAGCTTCAACACCACCCTATGTGTTGGACACACACATTTGCAATGTGTCTTCTTAAATATTGCTATCCTGCTTTATTGTTTGCCTTCATAGCTTTACTGAAATGAACTCCTTGATGTGGGCCCATGTTGTCAACCTACCATCCACCTTTGTAGGTATGGCATATATCTTGCACTTATGTATGGTACAAGTTCACCTTTCTTGGAATTATTATCCATTTTTATGTAGTTGTTTTGTTAGGAGGTCAATGTGTGCCAACTCTATGGGCATTAGACAGATGCAGGACAAATGCCCACAAATTGCTAGCTACTACTTGCAATGCATCCTTGTTTTCATTATATTTATGTTTTACATATTAACCAGGGTACTTTGTCAAAATTTATGTGCATGACCTGATATTGGTTATATAGCATTAATCATAGATTTCTGAATGTATATTATTACATTTCATTGGTGTGTTCATAATGAGTGTGTGTGTGTGTGTGTGTGTGTGTGTGTGTGTGTGTGTGTGTGTGTGTGTGTGTATGTGTGTGTCTGTGTGTATTGGCCTTGCTTTCTGATATTTTTCTGTTAGACCAATGAAAGTCATACAAAACATTTTACACCTGCATGTTGTCTTTGACATGGCATATGTCTGTGACATATGCATTCCATTACACATGTGTTTAGGATGTGTATACCTACTTGTGTATTTAGCAGCTATTTTTCTGCTTTGCTAAAGTACTGCTGTTTGGCAGTGTGCATGGTTGCTTGCTTTTCATATGCATAGTCAGAGGTTAATTTCCATCCTCTGTTGTTTTTCTGCTGCATGTCACGGACTGCATCTGCCCATCTGTACAGTTGCTTGGCTTACACTTGCACTGCTGACAAACTACTTGAGTATTGGAATCAGTATCTAATGTGTACTGTGATCCCTATTTATTACCCTACAGCACACAACTGCCATCAGTCATACACAACTGCCATCAGTCATACACATCCAGGTATGACTGCCATACAATCTGAAACAAGTCATACCATAACAGTGCATAGGTACATATTTATTTCAGCATGGCTGGTATGCATCTCCACCCTGTTTGTCAACTTTTAGTTGCCCATGTTGTAGAGTGGGCCATCTGTGTACCTTACCTTTCTTTAATGTTTATTTCCAATCTTTGTCTGTCGTGTTGTGATATTTGTTATATATGTATACCTGCTTTGTTGGCCTTCTCCTCTTCTTTCCCTGTCTTTACCTTTCTTTCTATTATACCCAAAAAATAGAGCCTATTCCCACCCCAAAAATAAAAATTGCCCATGCCCCTCTGTCTGTTGATTCCTATTCCAGCATACCTCTTGTGTGTCCCACTTCTTCACCTACACCCATATTTTTTCTATCTCCAAATTTCCTTGGGTGTGTGCATTACCTGTGCTGCCCACGCATGTACTGTATTCAATGTTAGCTACTGTTAACTGTGGTGATGTGGCCATGATTGCCCTTTGCCTTTATTAATTGTTGTTTTTTTAGAAATGGTATGGATTCTGTAAGAATCTATATGTGAAAGTAAATATATTTTACTACTAAATTACTTTTAGAGATGTCCTGTAGTTGTGTCCAAGCTTACTGATGAGTTTGTTGTAGATAGGTATTTTCGAATGTCATGCAGCTTACATTGGGATAATATAATTTTTGTAACTCTATTAATGTACCTCAAGCTTTATACGATAGTTTTATGACTTACTCAAGGACTGTGGGCTGATATACAGTACGCTGTTGCTGCTGCCCAACTCTGTTATGTGCAGAGATATTCTAAGTTCACTGATGCATATTTACATAATACATACTCTGCAACTTTTGAGCTGATATTGGCAAAATGTGTTGGATTCTGCAAGCTTTATGGAATCCAGCCCAATGTTTGCAGCTATCCATAATAAAGAAGAAATGATATACTTTCATACATAATGTTTCACTTTCATGGACACACAGAATAGACAATAATAATAAGCATTATTGTTATGGTACCTTAACATTTATTTAACCTTTGTTTGCTCAAATAAGGCATTGCAGGAATAAAGTAATCTATTCCCATGTCAATAATGCTGTTTCAACACATCTCCCACTTTGTCTGAGATACCAATACCTCATTCTTTAAGCATCACCTCATTTACCTAAAATTAGCTACAGATCATGAAATTTAAGCACTGCATACTGGCCAACCCCTAGCAATGGTTATAGACTCCATTAGTAGTTAATCCTCTCCCAGTATCAGACAATCCACCATAATTCTTGTGTAGGGTACACTAAGTTTTACTTACATAAAAATGAAGACAATTGAAAACCATAATATTTATTTTATTTTTATTTTTTTATTTGTAATTTGCTGACTGGGTTAAAGCCCTGATAACAGTGGAATAATTTTAGTCACTGAGAATTATGTTCTGACAATTTCCCAAAACATTAAAATAAAAATTGTACCAGTGTTATGGTAACTAAGCATATCACTGACTTGTATATAGTCACAATTCATACATTTTCCACATCTATAGGTGTCAATCCCTTCTCTAGGTTCATGTTATTTATCCTCAAGTAGTTGCTTTATATTCTTGGATTGCTTATAAGATTTTTTTTAGTGCATAATATCCTATTTCTTTGTAATTATTTCATCCAGATGTTTTCTTAGTTTTCCATGCTGAGAGATGACTATAACAGCATTTCCTGTTACCTTGCTGGCAATATTATCAGACTACAGATGGACATTTACCCAAAGTTTTTCCAGCAGCTGTAGCAGAGGTATTATGAAGTTTTGACTCCCAGTCATTTGCATAACTCCTTAAATGTGCTGAAAAGTTGCCCATTGCACAAAAAAAGTTATGGGCAGCCCAAATCAAGTATTTTTGCAGGGAACAATACCCCTGAACCACCATACATCCAAACTAATATATAGCAATGGTTGCACATCACTGTGGAAAAAAGGAAGTCCCCAAAACCTGCACATTGATTTTAGGCCATCATTTCCTTGTTCTGTTAATTTCTCCAAGTGATTGTGGTATTTAGTACTGTGACAGGACAGAGCCCCATTGATACACCAGGACCTAATTAAAGCCATGAAGTAATTTTGCTTCAGTCTTTCATGTTTGCTAAGAGTGCTCTTCTCAGCCTTGGCAAAGCACCAGAATTGCCTCGTTCTGTAGTTCATATGGAGTTATCTGCATTGGTAACAAATTTAAGTATGTGAAAGTTCTTTTTTTTTAATAGGCCAGTGGCTCAAATTCTTTTTTTAGCATCCTGTTTCCTCCTGCTACCACTGGAAGTGTGTGTGTCATTATTCTACACTGCTCTGTTTTCTTCCTGCATGAATTGATATTTTATACCTTCATGTCCTTCGGTATGTAAGACACAATAACGAATGAGTGCAGTATTTTACTGATCCTTTGCTGTCTTTATCTTTTTCTTCTCAATTACAATATCTGGTTCTACCCAGCAAATGAATCTTGAGATCACATGGATCGAGGACAAACAGAGAAGCTCACAGCTGACATCAACAAGCTGAGTCCTATCTCTTCATCTGTTATTAAACAACAGATCTGTCATGCTTTTCTCATCACTAACTTTAATCTTATCAAAGTCTTCATTTAAAAATGAAGCAGAAGAACCACTTTCAGAAAGCTTATCACTTTCTCTGCTAAAAGCTATTTTCCTTTGAAAACTACCTGCGGTATTTCTTACCTACTGCATTAACTGGTGTTTTTGAATATTTTACTTAATCTTGTAATTGTTACAGGTTTTAAAGTATGAAATGTTGTTTTTACTTACCAGTTCTTAGTATAAATTACTTTCAGTTGTGTAGGTGATCATATTTTTATGAAATCAAACATCTACTAAATACTTGGTCCCATTTCTATGAAGTCAAATATCTAGATTATTGATTTCCTGGCCTGCAATGTGTACATCTGTTTTCATTGGTGTATACATACTTGCTATTTTGCTAACTTTTTAGGGTCCTATCTTATTAGTAGTGAGTCATCAGTAAAATGGTAAAAAAAGTCAGTACATTACAAAGATTTTTTTCATCGAATGTTGTATTTTCAATGAATGCTAAATATATTCAAGCATATTGAGGGTCATTGGAGTACTGATTGGCACACATTTCAGTTGCACATCATATTTGTTCTCAACTGTAAAGATGTTGCTATTTAACAAGAAATCAGCTAGGATAGTAGCCATTTGTAAGAATTGGCTGCAGTATGAGAAATATTCACAGTGACCATGGAGTTCCCTGCAGAACCTCAGACTGTGGAATACTGAAGCAATAATCTGTGATTAGGTGTGAGAAACACAGGATTTACCCACAGATGGTGAGGTTTGATCATGAGGGCAAAGCATGAATGATTAATCAAAGGTAGTAGTGGGAAAATCCTTTGTTACCCACACTCATGAGTGGAAATACATTGGAAAACATTCTTAGCTGGCTCTCCTGTAGCTTTCCTCAGGAAACCATAATCCTAGGAGACTTTAACATTGACTGGAACTCTTGCATATCCCCCAAACCCACCTATCACCTCAACCTCTTTACTTTTCAACAAACTATAAACTCCCCCACTAGAATTCACAAATCTACCAATAAACAAGCCATCTTGGACTGGATATTGGTCAACAATAATCCTCTCTCTTATAAAACTGGTATACTCCCTGACAAGATCAGCGACCATCTTCTCACCTACATCACCAAACAAAAAAACAACAATTTAAATCAGCCCAGCTATCGTATTATATGTAACAAAAAAAACTTTAACCTTCCTAGCTTCCTCAATGAACTCAAACAGTATAACTGGTCAACTCTAAAACACCTGCCACTTGAGGAAGCAGTTGCCCATTTTAACAACACATTCCTCCAAATTCTTGAGCATCATGCCCCCTCTCACGTAATTAGAACAGGATCCAAAGCTGCCCCATGGCTTTCTAAAGATACCAAGCAAATGATGCATTTAAGGAATAAACAATGGACAAAATGGAGAACTACTAAAAACCCAACTGACCACCAAAACTTCAAATACCTTAGAAACACTACAAAAAAACTTACCTATCTTGATAAAAAAAAATATTACCTTCAACACCAACAAAATCAAAATCATAACCCCAAAAAATTCTGGTCAGGAATCAATAAACTGCTCCATCCAGGTAATACCAAAACACCTACTCCAGCTAACTTAGTGCAGACTCCACCCAACTTAATAGCCAGTACATTCAACACCTTCTTCTCTGAAACAGTCACCTCTCTAGCAAAGACCATGATTCCCCAAACTTCCCTCAAAATGACCTCTCCTCAAAATAACACCCCCACTCTAACATTTAATACAGTCTCCACAACCTATATTCACAAATTACTCTCAAAACTTAAACCATGCACTCCTTCAGCCGACCTACTACCAGCTGAATATCTGCAGCTTGCAGCAGGTGAAGTAGCATACCCAGTCTCCATCTTAATTAATAGAACAATAACTGAATCTACTATTCCTTCCCTCTGGAAAGTCTCCTATATCATTCCTCTGCATAAAGGAGGAAACACTAATGAACTTTCCAACTTCTGTCCTATAGCCTTATTATCACCTCTATCTAAACTTATGGAACGTTGCATACACCAACAACTTCTACATCATCTTTTACATAATAACCTTATTTCTGACTCCCAACATGGTTTTAGACCTTTCCATAGCACCTCCACTGCTCTTCTCTCCTTTTCAGACACTATCAACAAAAATCGCAATAACAACCTCTTCTCCTCTGCTTTATTTCTTGACCTCTCTAAAGCCTTTGATATGGTGAACCATCACCTTCTGCAAGACACTTTGAAATGTCTCTCTCTCTCGAACCTTTGGTATTGCACTGGTTTGACTCCTACTTGAAAGATAGACAACAAGCAGTCCTCTGGGACAGCCATCTTTCCTCTCTGCTCCCAGTCAGTATCGGTGTCCCTCAAGGATCCATCTTAGGACCCCTTCTCTTCTCCATATTTATAAATAACCTGTCTACCTCTCTTCCCACTTCCACATGTATTCAATACGCAGACGTTTCAACTCTCATCTGTTCTGCTGCTTCTCCAGCCAAACTTCATTCTTCCACCGAACAAGTCTTTACAGCAGCAGAAAAATGGTTCCAAAATATCTGTCTCCTCCTTAATCCCAAAAAAAACAAACTATTACTTTTCTCTCCTACCCTTAAATCCGCCCCTCTCTCCTTTTCAATTGTGTCTGACAATTGCACTATCATTACACCTGACTGTTCCACTAAACTACTAGGCGTCACAACAGATAATCAACTAAACTTTGATTACCACATTGACCTAACCATCAAAGCTGTTAATAAAAAGATTGGTGCTCTTTATAGACTTAAGCCCTTTCTAACAGCATCTACAAGGGTGTCTCTAGCCCAAACTCATCTTATCTCCACACTATTGTATGCCTCCCCATCCTTTATAAACCTTTCAAAATCTAACCTTCAGAAACTTGCCATGGCCTATCATAGCATTGCCAGGTTTGCCACAGGTTCCCCATTTCACACCCATCATTGTGTTAACCTCAAAAAGCTTGACTGGCTCGAACTCCAAAATCTTATTCTCCTACATCAATTAGTTATCACCTATAAAATCCTCCACTACCCTTCTAATACACCCATACTAAATAACCTTGTTGTCCCTTACATGACTCTTACTTCCCTTCGTTCAGCCAACAAACTACTAGTTGCCACTCTCAAAACACACAACAAAGCTGGTGACTCCTTGTTTACAAATGCCATTGGCTCATACTGGAATAAACTTCCCATAGAACTGACCTCTCTAGGCTCTTCTCAACTTTTCAAGAAACAACTGAGGAACTATTTTGTGTCTCACTGGCTATGCCCCTGCTCAAACCCTGACTGACCTGAGCATCCAACCCTCCTCTCATTTCTCTCCATTTACCTCTATGCTTGTCCCTATCACTAATACTACCCCTCTTCTGCAACTATCTACTATCCACTTGGATACTACTTTACCTCTGCAACCTGTTATCCCCCCCAAATTTATAGGTTGCTCCCAGCTATGCAAATCTGCCTCTTAATCTATTGCCCTGGCACAAAACGATTATAACAATTGTGAATACTGTGAATACTGTAAATACCTTATAGACTCTTATGTAATTTACTACTTTATTTCTTTTATGATTGTACTATTCCTACTACAGCAAAGAATTTGCAAACATAAATCATCTCTCTATGTTATAGCTATAGCTTTGTTAAGTTTGCTAATTATAGTTTTGTTTAAGTTTTGCTAATTATAGTTATTGTCAAATTGCTTTAGTACCATTACTATGCTACATTGGACTAATTTTCTTGTCATGCTTATAATTTTGCATCCCATTGTACTATTTTTATGTTACCTTCTAGTATATAGTGGAGCTTTTCTCCTCGGGCCTCTGCCGAAAATGGACATTTATCCAGCCAGACTAGCTCGGTCAACAAATGTAAAATAAAATAAAATAAAAATAAAAAAACAAAATAATGGCTATTAAACAATGACATTATTTAAGGTAACAAAAAGTCTTACTTTTTCTAAATTATGTCATTGTACATAAGGAGTTTAGTGTTTTTTCTCCTCCTTCTGATAGTCTGGGGTAGCCAAGATGTGCACTACACATGGTGCAAGGCAGTACTGCAAAGTACATTGAGTTGAACACCCTCCCCCACCCAAGACAAATTATAGCTCTCAGCTGTCCCTGATTTTGCCACCTGTGTTGCACTGTACCTCTCATAACTTTTTGATATTCTGTTAAATCACCAAGGATTATAGTAAAGCAATAAAGCCCAACATTAGAGTTTCATACTTTTTTTTAGAAAATGCATCAGGGTGTAGAGTTTGTTGTTTAGTGTAATAGTGCAGGAAATTTTTTTTAGTGGTTGAAGGGTGGAAACAGAAACTTCCAACCTTCTGTTTAATGTACAATATTTCCTCCAGTTTACAGAGAAGAGCTTGGGCAGCTATAACTAGTTCTTTATAACTACAGCAGCTTGGACTTTAATTTGTTTTATCTGCTTTGTGAAGATAAAAGCTGGGCAGCTGTAGCTACATATTTTAATAGTTACAGCTGCCCATTTGGTTTGTTTTCTATGCTTTATGGAGATGAGGATATGGCAACTTTTGCTGCCCAGAGTGAAGTGTCTGTTGACTAGACTTTTTGCTGTTGGGAATAGTCAATTTACAAAATGCTTGCTGATTGGTCTATCCAATCAGCATGCACATTTTAAATACTACATAGGTAGGGCTTATTGTATAACAACAGAGCATTGCTATCTGTGGTTGTAAAAGTGTTATCTTGCTAAAGAATTTCAGATTACAGCTTGCACAGAACAGCCCCTGTGTACAATAAATAATGTCAGATATTTTTTATCAAGGGTTTGAGAAGGCAGTTTAAAAAGTCTGGAAAATGAATACCACCCACCACGTGCAAGGCTTCTGGAAATTTGGGGGACTGTCATATCAACCTATCTTCTACATTTTTATGTGCCATATATCTTATGCAATAATAGCCAATAATGAATCTTTACCCATCCTTTTGTGACAGTATTACCTATGTGTTTTTCTGCATTTGTCTTCACTTGTTTCATTGATGGGAATATATTAGAATGCAGTCTGTTAATATATATTATTTAAATCATACAAAGGGACTAGATTCTTTTATATTCATGAATTAGATTAAATTAGTTTGGATTGCGGTATGCAATTTTATCTGTTATACTGCGGTGGTGGTGCTGCGGTAGCGTTGTCACCTCATAGTAAGATGTTTTCCTGTTTGATTCTCAGCTAGAGCGTCTTCTGTGCGGAGACATGTGTGAATGGGAGTACCTTAGTTGAAGGTTGTGCATCAGGGCTGGCAACTTGGCATGTAAAAATCTACTGCCAATCATTAGTGGACTGGAGTTCCGCTGTGGTGACCCCTAACCGGGAAAAACCGAAAGACACAACAACAACTTTCAAATTTTCCAGGCTAGCAGAATTTATTCTACTCCAAATATCTCTCTGTCATTCATACCATTTTTATTACTATGATTTTCTGTTCTATCATTCTACTTTTTTAAATTATTGCCCCAACAGTACTTGCATCTATTTATTACAAAAATTAAATTAGCCAATCTTCTTGATTTTTCTCCTTTAACATTTTTTTTTTGGAGAAAATATATCCATTTGTCTCTATTGCTGGGTTTACTGACCTGCAGCTTAGTGTTATTTCTCTACACATGAACATTATTTAAAACTATGCTGAAGAACTGAAATGAACAGCTAAAACTAAAAAACTAAACATTTCTAGGACTTGGTAGAAGAGAACGGAGCCATACCGGTGTCACGTGCTTTCGTTCTTCTAATAGTGACAAGAACTTCATTAGAAAAACAAACAATAAATAATTATTTTGTTGTGATAGGAAATTAATAACACCAACAGCCGATCGGAAACCTGTATTTGAAATTTTTTGCAGGAAACATTACAGTAGCCAATGAAATTTGAATGATGAGTACAGGAGGTGGAGCTCACCTGCACCAGCACAATGTGTATTTAATATTCAAGTCTTCGTTAATACCTGGGGAAGCTTCAGAATTTGAAAGTAGTTGCCATTTCAGTTCATGTACCTCAAGAAAAGCTTCACTATCATCTAGTAAAAGATCCAGTTGTTCAAGAACAATACACTTAAAATTTTGGAAACCATTGCATTGAACGCTGTGTTTACCTAATGCATTTCTTTGATCTTTGTGTCTGATTGCTGCATAATGCTCCTTTATCTGGCCTGATAATTTCCTGTAAGTCTTCCCTACATAAAAGAACTCACATGTGTCACAAATACCTGTATATATTACATTGCTGCTGTGGCAATCAAAGTGTCATTGGAATACAACTTTAATGTTACAATGTTTAAATAAATGTTCCTTTCCATTGTGAATGTGACTGCAAGTAACACATCTTCCACATGCAAACATACCAGGTGGTTCTCTTCTTCTGTTTTCAGTGTCTTTAATTAAAAAAGGTTTGCCATTTTTTTCAAAAGCTGCGAAGAGTTCTGTTTTTTTATAATAGAAGCTCAACCTATTGCCAAGAACAAAACTGAGGTCTCTGCTACTCATAATAATATCCAATTTCTTGGTAATAATGTTTCTAATTGAGAAATTTACTTAAATATGGATTTGAACCCAAACACAAACAGAACTCTGATATGGACTGAACTCTTAGTTTTCCCCTGCCCATCAGTATTGATATGGTCTCAATTAAAAACATTATTACAAGCATCAGAAACACAAGAAATAGAGTATAAAGGTAAGTCCATATAAAATCACTTTAGCTAGCAGATCTAGGAGCCTCTCTCTCTGATACCCTCCCTGTGGGAAGAATAGACACCTTGTTGAAGTTCCCAGTAGTTTATTCAGTTAAGTAAGTAGATGGACAAGTGTTCTTGTTCTAATACATTACATTCAACAGGTCAGTTATTTAAAGGGAGTTACAGACAATGGTTGCAGCGTCAACAGGAGCTGATTGGAGGAAAATCTGGGAGATGGAAAAACAAGGAGCCAATCTCAAAGCTTAGAGGTTAGTCCCTAAGAGTTTTTTTTTATCTGGACTTATCCTTCATACTCCAGATCACAGAAACCAAAAGTAATGCATGCAGGTTATATAGTATTTCACGTGGATATTCCTAGCCAGAATTGAAACATTTATTTAAAAGATTTGCAAACTCAGACAGAGGTTTGAAAAACTTAATATTTATGTTTATATATATTTATTACACAGATATTACCCATATTTGCCTTAATGATTCCTGCCATTCAGTAATTCTTAATGGATGCATGGCATGTGGAATTTTCATTTTACAATTATGTGCTAAGTTTTTGCTGTTAGTCAATTAATTTGCTGGTAATTATTTAAAGTGAGCTTTCAGATTCTAAAATATGTAATTTACCAAGTGAAACAACATTAATTAATGTTAGTAAATTTCTGTTTATCTGATTGTATGCTGAGTGGTTGCAAATTATTTCCTGATTGCTTGCCATCTGCCCCTCATCTGATGATATAATTGTGGACAGAAACTTTTTGAAGTGAATAAGTATATTTTCTGTAGTCTGCAGCAGATTTCAACATATACCTCTCAACCTCTAAGCACAAGAAACCTGGACAAATGCCAAAATAATGGGGGACCAAGCCCCCAAAGTCAGGGACATATTTTAAACACTAATCATAGAAACTTTGAAAGTTGCTAAAATAACAGATTTTGTATTAGCATGTATTTTATGAAAAAAAAATTGAAGTCTGGAACTGAAAGGTTTGTTATTAATTTGTGACTTCAAATCTCAATGATTTGTCAGAAAGACACAACTTTTATGAGGACCAGCCCAAAATTATGAGGCAAAAATGTGGCCATTCTGCACAAATTTGAACAGTTGAGAGAGAAGTTTCAAGAGTGAAACAGAAATAAGACTAACAGCCTGACAAACAGTCAGATAATCAGTCAAACATAAATAAGTAAATAAATTATTAACTACAGTTAAATATCAGTCAAACATAAATAAGTAAATAAATGATTAACTACAGTTATATTCATATAAAAGGGGAAAAGAAACGCAGAACAGGATACAATCATTGTAAAATATGTAGTGAGGCCATAGACTGAAAGGGAGACCAAAATGTTTGGCTATGAACTCAAGTCTCACTTCCACAATACTGACTTGATCAGTTTTTGCATGGCTACAATAGTCACATTATTCTTTTGCAGTCTCATATTCTGCCACCACGTGTAATCAAAACTCCAAAATATTTAAATTCCTTCATTAAGAGTACCTGCTACCCACATGTAAACAGAATAATGCATTCTTTAAAGGAAGGCCACTGTGACCTGAGATGGACAGGTGTTGATTTTTATCTAAGTCACTTCACACCATGTAGTGAACACTCAAGTTCATGTTGGAGGCCACGGTAAGATATATGAAAAAGTGCATAACCCCCTACAAATATTGCACATGCCATGTATACTTATGCCAGCTGATCTCTATTTCTTTCTTGAAATGATTGTCTTTTGTGTATAAAATATCTCACAAGTAAATTTATTGGAATCTGTACAGATGTTGTACACAATTCATTGTCTTGTGATCGCATTTAATATATACTAAAAAGTTAATAAAGATAAGTCTTTTCAGCATCATGTATAGGTTTTTGGGAGGGACATTATGTCTTGCAAATAAGATAATTTCTGACAAATTATATCAAGAGGTGATGAGTATTCAATTATACTTTAAGGAAATAAATCTCTGGAATCTTACTACTAAGATGCTAATCATAATAAATCATTCAAAGAAAAGGGGTACACAATTTAGGCAGAAGGTATCAAAGCCATGGAATACACTGTCATTAGATATTGGACCAACAAAAATAATCAGGTGTTTAAATCCAAACTAGATATCCGCATATCTGGAAGGAAAAACTTTTATAATATCTCAGATTTAGTATATTTAAATACCCTTTAGGACTGAACACTAGATGTCTGAACTTAAGAATGCGTGGCTATGAAATTTACAAACAAAACTGATGACAAAACACAACCTATCAGAACTTCTGTTTTGAATTAATCTGACTCATTGCCAATAATGTAAGCAAGTCCCTCACTGTATTTTGATAATATCCATGCCAAAGAGGTACAGACCCCTAATTATTACTCAAGGAATTTAACATCTAGTCTCAGGCCCACTCACTGCTGGGTCAGCTGAATACTTGATTGCCTATTCCAGGATCCTAACTGACAGTGACCTTCAGTGGAGTTTGTGGCTTTGATTTGTTTTACAACAAAATGTGTATGTATGTGTGTTGGAATGGGGGCAGGACATGCTGAAATGAACTTTACTTGTATTTATTTATTTATTGACTGACATTTGATTACTGGGAAAGTCCGACTGGGTAGGAGCTCATTTTCACAGCAGGCCGAGGGAGAAAAGATCCAAAGTATTAAAAAACATTTTAAGAATAATACTTTTACAGTCATTAAAGATAATACAAAAAAAGTACAGTTTAAATAATTATACAAAATTAGACATAATATGAAAACACCAGTTAATAACAGATGTCAGTTATATGACAGCAATTTAATAGTAAGAGAAATTTTAGCCAGTTTACAGAGAAATTAAATGTAAGTTAGTATAATACAAACAGAAATTACAATATGAACTGACAGAAAAGCAGGCTTGTGGTATATTTAGAGGGAAAGCCAGGGGAGAAAAATTAACAGAAGTAAAGAAGTGAATGAAGAAGGTAGAATTAGGAGATGTAAAGTATGAAGAGGTATTTGCCTACATTAGTGCACTCTGTTCACAGGCACATTAGGAGTTAGAAGTATGTAGCAAAGCATCTTATTAAGGTGGTTCCGCGATGGTTCTTCTGCTAACTATTGTGACCAAAGAGATGCACCAGGACATGGCAGGTGGTAGATGGCAGGGGCTGTGATAATAGATGTAAATAAATGTCTAGATCTGTATTCTGAGAGGCAACAGATAGCATGCGGCAGTATTTTACCTGTTTTCTGACAAAGATTCCCAAACGTCAGATTGGGGAATGCAATAATTAGCTTTCTGAAAGTTCACAAAGCAACTGCAGGCTGAAGTAGCAAAGCCTTTGATCATTCATATAACTATATGAGGAGAAATAGCTCTCACTATACCAAAACCTAGACAGAATCCACAGTGTTCTTTCTCAACCACGGTTCAGATGTACAGCTGGAGACACCTCTCCAGCACTCTAGCATAGCCTTTGCAGTAATGTGATACCTTTATAGCTGGAACACACTTTCACATTCCCTTTCTTATAGGTGGGAATCAACATCCCAGTTTGTAAAAGACAGGAAGTACATTAGCCATATTTCCACTCAAACCTTGAACAGTATCTACTGTATGTCTTAGTGAAGCACATCAATGCCAGCGGTCTTATAGCTAAGCAAATCTCCGAGGCTACTATACACTACAGCAATAATTTCAACTACAGTGGTGTATCTGAACCCTCCAGAGATGTCAGTCACTGTCTCCTTGTAGGGGGACATGTCCAGTGGGTTAGATCATTCTCTTTAATATCCTTTCCCCCTTCCAGCAATTATCTTAATAACAATTAATGACACCTTAATAGAAATGCAATTCATGTTATCTAACCTGGGATTGAATCCTCATTCTTATAAAATAATTTGGAATTAATTTCCAGGAATGAGTTGCGATTAATTCCTGACAACATTGTTTAAGGTGATGGTAAACTGGGTCAGATACAGATTCCTATAGTGTATTTAGGTAAGGATGATTTAGGTAAGGATACTAAGCATAGTACCATTTTGAGACAAATAACCACAATACAGCAGTTAATGCCCAGGTTATTAGCTGTTTGGTTGACTGTCATTCCCTCCTTAATTTGGCATGGGGCTGTCAACCCTTCATCCTTAAAAAAGGAATTTAAATTTCTAAATCACAGCTTGGCTTCAGCTGCCCCTTAACATGTCTAGGAAATCACTGAGCATTGGGACCTCACTGATAGATATCCTGTGTGGTTTACTAAAATTGGTGTTTCTGTTTTAGGTTGGGATTTGTTTAATCTTGGCTTATTATATTTTTGCCTTTGTTTATCATTTTGTTTACAATGTTTGAAATTTTTAAGCTGTTGTACCTTCAAGTAAAGAAGTTTAAATATAAAAAGAAGGAATATTTTAATGTTTCAAGGCTTGAATTATTGTTTGTTGTATAAAAAATAAATAAATAACTTTACAGCCAGGAAGGCATGGGGGATAGGCTGATTATCAGGCAGTATAATGGGCAGTCATTAAATAGCCTTCACCCCTTTTTCATTCCTCCCATTCCTTTAGTGGGCCAATCCAAGATGTAGAATAGGTTAGCAAGTTGTTAAAGACACTGCACATCATACTGGCTAGTTGGTTGAGGGGGTATTGCGGGTATGCTGCTTGGCTGGAAGAGCAGCTAGGACCGGCCGGGTTGTCTCCCACACCACTGAATCACCAGGGTCTCTAAATAAAGGAGGCATTATTTTATGAGCCTAATATACTCTGAGATTATACAGGGTAAAATGTTGCATTTTAATAAAAGGTAAATTCTGAATTCATGCCTGACAGTTGCATTCGATAAATAAAAAGGTCACAGTGATATTGACGAGTCCTGTGTGGTGAAAGATGGGATGAGGACAAGATTTGTTAAACATGCATATTCTTTGCACTTTATACAACTAAACTTATGCTGCCAGGTTTTTGGGAGTCTGTTTACATTTCTAGGGATGTTTTTATCTTTAGAAATACTAATTGTTTGTGTCCACTTCTGTGGTCTGTAGGGATAAACACCTCACTGTAACTTAGATTGTCAATGTTTGAATAGAAATCAGGTTTTGAAGGAGTAAGGTGGTATAAGGTGAAGGATCAGATGAAAAGGCAAGAATTATGGAAAATGTTTAAATATAGTTGCAAGTACAGAAAACTCCTAGAAGAACCTCGTGTTGATCAGGATCAAATACAGGAATGGTTAAGCAGAGGTGAATTTAAACCAGAAGACAAAAGCTTAATATTGGCGACCCAAAATAATGGACTACGTACTCATTGCTTTAGAAAGTCCATTGAATATGCAGGAGAAGGAGACAAATGTAGGTTTTGCAAACAGAATTTGAAACAGTCACACATCTTGTTGCTGGTTGTGATATACTAATGGCAGAAGGACTGTATATTGAAAGGTGTAGTAATGTGGCAAGACTGTTTCATTGGGGATTGTGCCAACATTATAATATAGAAGTAGCTGAAAAACAATGGAAACACAAGCCATAAAGCATTATAGAAATTGATGAAGTTTATATCACATGGGATCATCTATCACCAACAGTTCAAAAATAGTCCACAAACAGTAGACAAAAGTAACACTGTTCATTGAAATTGCTACACCTAGTGACTATAGTGTCTTATGTACAGAGAGACACAAAGTTATAAAATACCTGGATTTGCAAGCAGTAACAATGGCAATGTGGAAGAAGGATACCCAAACAGTTCCAATAGTAGTAGGAACAGTGGGTCTTATAACCAAGGATTTACAATCATACTTAGATATGTTACTGATGCATGTAACTCTGAATGGATTGCAGAAGGAGTCATTACTGGGCACATTGCAGGTGCAGTGCACTTCTGGATAACATCAAATATTGAAACAATACTAATTTCATGAACTTTAATCATTCATTGACTTAGGAATGGGGTCCATTCTCATCATGGTATTAGAAACCCAAAAGACTTGGAGAAATGAAAAAAAAAAAGGTGGAGTGAGCTGATAATCCCAGATTGTCCATCATGAGGGGCAGAATGGTGGTCTTGGTCACTGGCTGCAATACAAATTTACAATATTAAGGCTTACTGGCTCCAGTGGTGTTGCATAGAATAGTGCTGTAGGCTAATAACAGTAACCCTCATTAACATGTGTGTAGTAATACACACTTGCTTAGGGTGGGTATGATGAGTCCTACATTGATGCAGATGCACAAGTCAGTATACAGGCGACTGGAATTAGGGCCTACTATACAAATACCCTCTTTGCTGTATTAACATTACTGTTAGAAAAAAGAAGCGAAAGACAGATGTTGACTGCATGGCTCAAGCTATGGATTTACAATACCAGCTGGATGAGAATTTAATACACAATGAAAACAGTTGGATTAATAAGACTAATAGTGATGAAGATCTATCCTTCATAACAATTGACAGAGCAGATATTACTGTATTAGAAGCTGAAGATTCTTCAGAGATGGTCAACAAATATATTCTTGTAATTGGAGATTCAGTTATTAGAGGAAATGATACATATATTTGCAGAGAAGATAATGAACATTGAATAGTGTTATGCTTGCCAGGAGCAAAAATACAAGATGTGAGACAAGCCTTTGAATGCCTTAATGTAATGAAGTATGGATCTGTTTTTATTCATGTTGGTACAAATCATGTTAACTGCAAGGATTCTCTGACTGTTAATAGGAAACTGACAGCCCTCTTAGATATTATAGCTTGTACTGGTGTTAGGACATATTTTTCACAAATCACCTATGGAAAGGATAGTCGGGTCACTGTGAATGAAAAGATTTTTGGGGGAGTATATACCTACATGGAAAAATGTCCTGTTTTAAAAAATGGAAATGTGTAGAGCATCCAGGCGTAGTTTTGGGCACCCATGTGTTCAGATGGGATGGCGTGCATTTGTCAAGATCAGGGAAGATAATTATTGCAGCAGATATTTTGAAATGTTTGACAAACCCTAGGCAGGATTTTTGCCAGGTCAAAAATTTAACAGTTCACAGATAGCAACATGTGATGCATCCTGATGGTTGTTAATCCTAGAAGCATTAATAAATTTTTTTTTTTATTGGAAAATTTACTACGTTCCCACAAGATTGATGCTGTTATTGTTGTGAAACATTGTTAAAGAACAATGACTGGAAACCTGTTCTGTCAGGGTATAAATGTTTTTACTGTAACAGACATTATAACAAAAAAATCAGGTGGGCGTGATGTTATAGGTTCATAGGGTGGTACTAGGCTATTGGCCCTAGGGCCTATACAAGCCTAGCCATAACAATTCCCTGGCCATTTCTTCCCAGAATATTTACTTCCCTGGTCCTGACTGACGTGATCAACGGGAAGAATTTCCTATCTCCCATCCAATTGTCAAGGTTCCTTTTGAAGAGTGCCAAAGAGGCAGTCTATTCCAGAGTATGGGGAGTCTCTGGTTCAGGAATCTATCCCTCTAGCATGTTTTGTTCATTGTGATGATCAGGTTTAGATCCCTGGAGCATGTGGCTCTGAGGGATTGGGATTTCTTTAAGTGTAGCATGTCCAACAGCACTGGGTTTACATGGCGTTGTATGTTAAGCAGAGATCGCCTCTGAGTAGGTGATATGCGACAGAGTATAGTTGCAGTTTTTTAGACAGTTAGCATAGGGCATCTGCTTTAGTCCGGTGATTCTTTTAGTGAGGTATTTCTGTGGCCTTTCCAGTTGTTGCAGATGTCTTGTGAGGTACATACCAAACGGGGCATTGTACTCTATAATGGGTCTAATGAGGGATGAGTACAGTGGGACAATGACCTCCTTTTTTCTGGATGAAAAGCCCTTAGTGATGAGATGTGCCACATAGAAGGATTTCCTGTTGTGACTATGTGGTTATCGAAGGTGAAACCACTGTCCACCTGTGTCCCTAAGTCTCTTATCACACTTTCAGTGTTTAGTGTACTGCCACCTATGTGGTAATTCATGGGTACATGTTTTTTCCCAAAGGGGATAACTATACATCTCTTGGCAGTGAGCTTGAGCCCATGGCTCTGCCACCAAGCATCTGTTTCTGTAAGGCCCTTTTGTAGAATATCCACATCATTTGGGGATTTAATAATGGCTCCCAGTTTGCAGACATCTGCGAACTTTGTTAGCCAGAGTCCCTTAGTGCTGGCCTGTACTTCAGAGAAGTAGATGCCAAACAAGAACTGTCCCAGGACTGAACCCTGAGGTACTCCACTTGTCACTTGTCTGGATCTGGATTTTGAGTCGGCTACTTTTATAGTATGGGTTCTGTCAGTAAGCTAGTTGGAAACCCATCGAGTGATGTAGGGATTAATGCCCAGCTTAGTAAGTATATCTACGATTCCCGAGTGGGGGATGATGTTGAAGGCCTTGGTGAGGTCCAGATAGGCTGTGTGGACCACCTTGCCCTCATCCACATCTCTGGAGACTGTTTCAAACAAGTCAATCAGGTTGAAGAGACAAGATCATCCCTTTACAAAACCAAACTGGGTGGGGTCCATGTTTGAAGGTTGCCAACTTCTTTGTTTATAAATTCCATGATAATGCATTCTATGGCTTTGCAGATCAGGCTCGTCAGACTGATGGTACAATAGTTCCCGGGATCCAAGGTGGATCGCCCCTTGTGGAGTGGGATAACTGTAGCTGTGCACCATTCATTGGGCACAAAGCCTGAGGTGAGGCAATTATTAAAAATGACACTTAGTTGAGGTGCCAGTTCATTTTGTAGCTCATGTAGTACACAGCCCGGGATGTCATCTGGTCCCATGGATGCTGTATTCTTAGCTTTAGAAAGTGAGTTTTTTATCTGTGTGGCTGTGATTACCGGAATTTGGCAATCTTTTGTATTGAGATGGGCCCTTTAGGAGGTGAGAGGGGGGTGAAGTTGGCACTGAATTGATCTTCCAGGATATTGGCAATATCCTTGGGATTAGTATATTTATTGCCATTCTGATATGGGTGATAGGGTGAGACCTGTGATTATTACATGTTTAATGATAACACCAATACTATAGACTGTGTAAATGTGACAATAAAGACAACCCTGTAACATATAACAATTGTTGGGTGTATAGACCACCAAAGTCGTGCAGATAACCTAGGGGAAGTCATACATTTCTTGCATGAAACACAGGAGGGAAGAATAATATTAGCTGGGGACTTAAATTTATCAGAAACAGGCTGGAATAATATTGATTCAACAATGTTAGTAAAGAAATTATTCACAACGTATATTCAGGAACAATTGCTTCATTTTGTAAAAAAAAAAACTACTAGGGGACGGAACATACTAGACATTGTTTGCGTTCCTCAAGAAATTACTGTTACTTCAAGTAAAGTTTTACCACCATTGATTGCCATGATCATGGGGTTATCAAGGTTAATTTGTTGCAAGATAATTCTGCCAAACTGAAATCTAAACCAATGCACAGAAGGTTAATTACAGATTATATGGAAGCAAAACAGTCACTATGTAAGACTAACTGGAGTGAGGTGTTCAGTGGAAAAACTGCAGATGGAATGTGGAAAGTTTTGAAAGAGAAATTGTTTGAGTGCAAAAAATAAAAAAAAAATGTTTAACATTTGAATTTAGGCATACAACATCAGGGGGATATATTTCCATAAGAACAATCAGGGAGATATATTTCCATAAGAACAAGATACCTGATTAAGATGAGAGAAAAATATATAAGAAATAGAAGAGAGGTCAAACTACAACTTTGAAAACTGAAATAAACAAGCTGGACAAACAGATTAAGCATAGAGTGAGACAAGATCAAGAAACATTTGAAGAAAATGTATATGAAGATTTTGCACATAAAAGGAAACCTTTTTATAAATACATAAGATGTGGAAGGAGTAAAGATACATAAATTAATAAATTGTGTGCAAATGCTAAAATTTATTCTCAGACACAACAGATTATAAATATATTTACAAAGTCTTATGCAAAACAGTTTGGCTTCACAAAAGAGGTAATAAGTTGTCCTAGTGACATCCAGGTAACCCCAGATACTGGAATCAAATTAGATTATATCAAAAAAGATTTGGTCAAACTGGATCCAAACAAAGTACAGGGAGGAGACGGAAATAGTAACAATGACCTGAGAACACTTCAGCAAGAACTTACGGTACCAATATATCTATTATTCACTAGGTCATATAAATATGGAGAGATTCCTCAAGATTGGAGACGTGCTTATTAAACCTGTCTTCAAGGGAAAGGGGAGTAGAACAAATCCAGTGTCATACAGACCTTTAAGTCTACTTTTATGTTGTGGAAACATAATGGTGAAGGTAATAATGGATGTTATTGTCAAAACTGGATAGGTTGAGACTTGAAACCATATATCAGCATACATATGTTGAAAATAGATCTATTCCCACCTGTAACATGATGTTCTATAACAATATAATAACAGCTATAAATGAAAAATTGTGCTGTGATGTAATTTATATAGATTTAGCTTCAACATTTGATAGGGTCATACACAAAAGACTGATCAATAAATTAGTACAGCTAGGTATTGATGTACTCTTGATAAGATGGGTAGCTGCATGACTTACAAATAGGACATGACAAGTATCATACAGCAACTGGACAGGTAAAATCCTTGGTTACAGTCAGGGTGTACCACATGGTTCTGTCCTAGGCCCTTACTTGTTTACATTGTATCTTTCAGACCTAACCTTTTCATCTGAGGTGCTCTGCTCTCTGTACACAGACGACCTGAAATTTGGACAGAGGAGTATACTATGCTGATAAATACATCAAAAACTAAGCATATGAGATTTGGGAGACATAAATTGTAAGGTGAATATTTAATACAGCACACAGTGATTGAAACTGTAAACTCGTTTAAGTACCTGGGTATATGGGTAGATTCAGCTATGAGATGTTCTAATCATATCAACCAATTGGTTAATGATAGTTATAGGTTGTATAAAAAGATTTATAAAATCTAGGAAATCAAAAATGATGAAGCCATTGTTTGTTAGTTACATTAGACCCGAACTTGAGTATGGAATAACAATATGGAAACCCTACAAGACAACAAGCATGAATAAACTGGAAAGAGTACATTGGAAGTATACGAAGAGCATCCATGGATGTGAAAATTTAAGCTATTATAAAAGACTAAAGTATCTGAACTTGTACAGTCTCTTATAGATATCTAAGAGGAGATCTTATTCAAGTATATAGGGCATTTAAAGATAACTACCTCTGGGAATGTGTGGGCATATCAAAAAGTACTAGAGAATCATCAGATGACCTATGTTGAAGATTCAATAGAAATGAGAAGTGTAATATTTGGTTCTCTGACAGAGTAGCTGATGCATGGAACAGACTACCAAATTACATTAAAGTAAGTACTAGTTTAGATATTTTTAAGAACAGCCTAGGCACTTATTATGGGAACAAGTGTTACGGTATATTGGCAAGCTAGAAGGGCTTTTAATGCTGTGCTTGAAATATTTGTATGTATGCATGCTAGAATGTACATAACACCTCCATGACTTATTAAATAACAATCCCTTCGACTAGCTAATGCCCTCAAACTGGGGACTCCCCAGTGGCAGGAAAGGCAAATGGGCTCAGAGCTAGTAACAGGGGCTGGTGGTTTCTTTTAAAGACATAAAAAAGGAATAGACACACAAATGAAAACAGTAAAAGTCTGCATATCATTGCTGGAGCCTTCCTGTGTCCTGACAGAGTGCTCTTTAAACTATCTGGAGATATACAGAGCTGAGTATATTTTTCTGGCACTTCAGAGTTGTGGACTGGTAATTGTTGTTTGACTAATTTTATATCATTGCTGGCTGACTTCAGAGTTGTGCACTGTTATTTTTGCTACACTGTATAGTTTTTCAGATCTGTGCTGAAGGTGTTGGTTTTCCCGTACCCACCCTCCCTATTTCTGTGTTGTTTAAATTTGGAGGCTTTTGCAGTTGCCCACACCCACTGTAGATTTGATCTGGGACATTCCCCCCAGTCCCATCTCTTTACCTCATTCTACCTAAGAGACTCCTTCTGCACTTGTTTTTAGTCATTTTTAATTTGTTTGGTCTAACATTTTTACATACTCAAGCTTGCACTGCATTTGAATTGTTTTTACTGCTGTTTTAGCTACTTTTCTGTATGTATATATATATATATATATATATATATATATATATATATATACCTTTCCTGCAACCTGTGTAGTCCAGATTCAGATTTGCTGTATCCAGGACTTATGTAAGCTTCTGAACCCCCCCAAACCTTCTGTGTTGGACGGAAGCCTTCTAGCTTATCAGTCGGAGTGGTACGCACTAGCTAAGCTATCTACCACATAAGGAGTGGTTCTGGCCCAGGAAATTGTAGTTATTGGCCGTTTGGGCAGTTTTTCCATCTCTCTCAACTTTCTGATTTAAAAGCCTGCATTAGTCTTGTTTTCCCCCTTTCCTGTAACTAGTTTAGTCCAGATACAGATTCTTAGTTTTAGCACTTGAATTTGCATATTCATGATCAGCACTTGTTCAGAACTTGTAAACACTAAATAACCTGTTAATTACTACAGCACTCAACCTTCCTCATTACCTAGAGGAAGACAGTTTTGGTACTTACTTTCCTCACCTGCTTAGAGAAAACAGCTCTTGTACTCAATTTCCTCACTTATCTAGAGGAAAATATTTTTTTTATTCAGGCATGTCAAAGGGTCAGCTCCCAGTGTTCTCTCCTGTCTATCTGATGAATCTGGGCATCTTGGGGCAATGTAGAAATTGCCTCATGTACACAGACAACCCTCTCCTCCAACCAGCCAACACTACAACCTGTGAGAGATGCACTTATCTAGCCAAACTGGAGGTAAAGCTCTCTCCAATCAAGACTGAACTTGACAGTCAAGAGGAGAAGGTAAACACTCGCAGCACACCACATTCATCACATAGTCTCACTAAATCTACACCACTAAAATCCACACATAGAAACACAAAAACATTCGCAGAAGCTCTCAGTAATAATCTGCTCAAGAAACAGAGACCTCCAAAGCAGAAATGCAAGCAACCTCCACCCCCCAACACAACCCAAATGACACATAGCCTGCAGACTCAGTGTGCCACTCAACCATAGCCAATAAGGCAAAACAACGTACCCAACACACTAGTCATAGGTGACTCAATAGTCAGGCACACTGATGTCCCACTCACCAGGCTAAACAAGGAGAAGGTTACTGTCAGCTGCCTGTCAGGTGCCAGGATCTGCCACATAACCCAAGCACTCAGGTCACTCCACAACAAGGACAAATATGACTCTGTCATTGTCCATGTTGGTGTGAACGACCTGAGATGTACCTCCCTGGACTACATGAAAAGAGACATGGAAGAGCTCTCAGATCTTGTTGCCCAGGCAGGTATGACCCTAGCCCTGAGTAGCATTCTGCCATCACTCAAAATTATGCCGCAGTACAAGGACAAAATGATTGACTTCAACAATTGGCTAAGCTTCTGGTGCCATTATAAAGGGATCCAGTATCTGTCTGCCTGGGATGACATGGTCGACAGACCACGATGCTTTGCCAGAGATGGCCTGCACCTGTCACCCTTGGGATTCCAGATACTGGCTAAGGTTCTTGCTGCCCCTATAGTCCCTTTTTTAGGCAAGGTTCAAATGACAAATTCACCACCATAACAAGAATAGGCAAGCAAAAACTGAGGGTGAAGCTACTCAATGCTAGAAGTCTAAATCTGAAAATGGGCTCACTCGAGGCACTCCATAAAATGGAGAACATCGATATGTGTGCAGTGACTGAGACCTGGTTCAAGGCTTCAGAGAGCACCCCTGCACTACCAAGCTATAACTCATACCACAGTTTTCGGCCATGTAACCTGGACCGGAACACCAAAGGTGGAGGTCCGTCCATGTTCATTAAGGATATCCACACCTCCAGGCTAGTTGCTCAGCATATGTATCCAAGGTTATCCAAGTGCAACTAACTCTGGGCAAAACTGCAATCCAAATTGTAGCTTGCTGCAGATCACTCACCATGCCCCAGGATTCCCACTCCTCTTTTCTTGATGTACTGGAAAATATTAGAGTTCAACCAAACACCCTAATAATGGGTGACTACAACTACCCCACCATTACTGGGAAAACTACTCATGTACCAACTCCTTCAGTCAACGCTTTCTGGAATTCATAAACTCCAATGCCCTGGATCAACTTATCCACACCCCCACCAGGAGCAACAATATCCTAGATCTAGTCATTACCAACATGAGTGATCGGTGTTCCACACCTGAAGTCAACGCCTCATTGGTCTGATCCGACCATAAGCTAATTACCCTAGATATCCACATCCTGCCCCCACCCCCCATTAAGGAAACCATGGTAAAAAATTTCTCCAAAGCCAACTTCATGCTTCTTAAGACAGAAGTGGTGAACTTCATGACACCCATGCAAATGGACAATACAGTTATGACTGCTGAATCCTACACAATTGCACTTTATAAGCACTTGCATGAGTACATGGATCGTGCTATCCCAAACAGAACCAAGATGCTATCCTCCAAAAAAAGGAAGCCAATCTGGTGGTCTCCTGCAATAAACAAATTGTACAACAGAAGGAAGAAACTGTTGCAAAAGAGAGTAAAATCCCATGAGTGGAGGAGCTCCCTGGTCAGCCTCAGTAAGAAGTTGCGATCCCTGATAAAATCCTCCAAAGCTAGTTATGAAAACAAAATCACCACTGATTCTAAAGACAACCACAAAGCATTCTATAGCTATGTCAAGAATCTCAATGGCAACACTCAGATCTGCTCTGAGTTACAGCACAATGGCACTAAATATACAGACCCAACTGATATTGCCAACATCCTGGCAGATAGGTTCAGTGCTAACTTTACCCCCGTCTCACCCCCTAAAGAGCCCTTCTCTATACCAGAAGAATACAAAGTTCCTGTAATCACGGATGCACAGGTAAAAACCACATTCTCCAAAGCCAAGAACACAGCATCCATGGGACCAGACAACATCCCAGGCTTCGTTCTACATAAACTACAGAACGAACTGGCACCCCACCTAAGTACCATGTTCAATCATAGCCTCACTTCAGGCTTTGTTCCTGCTGAATGGCACACAGCGACAGTTATCCCACTCCACAAGGGTGGAGCCACCATGGACTCCAGGAAATACTGCCCCATTAGCCTGACAAGCCTGGTCTGCAAAGCCATGGAACATATCTTCATGGAACTTATAAACAAAGACATTGGTAATCTCCAAACTCTGGACCCCACCCAGTTCGGGTTTGTAAAAGGCAGATCATGTCTGCTAAACCAGATAGACTTCTTTGAAGCAGTCACCAAAGCCATAGACAAGGGTAAGGTGGTTCACACAACCTATCTAGATCTTGCCAAGGCTTTCAACACAATCCCCCACTCTGGAATTATAGATAAACTCACTAAACTAGGTATAAATCCCTATGTTACAAGATGGGTTGCCAACTAGCTCACTGACAGAACCCGCACTGTGAAAGCAGCAGACTCCAAATCCGACTTCAGACCAGTGACAAGTGGAGTACCACAGGGTTCAGTCCTGGGTCCTCTCCTGTTTGGTATCTACTTCTCTGAAGTACAGGCTAACACAGAAGGTCTTTGGCTAATGAAGTTCACAGATGACTGCAAACTAGGAGCCATAAACGAAACTCCTAAGGATGTGGAAATCCTACAAAAGGGCCTCACTGAGACAGATGCCTGGTGTCAAAGCCATGGCCTCAAGCTCAGTGCCAAAAAGTGCATTGTCACCCCCTTTGGTAAAAATTCTGCACCCATGAATTACAACATAGGCAGTAGTAAATGTAACACCAAAAGTGTGATAAGAGACCTTGGGACACAGGTGGACAGTAGTCTCTCCTTTGTTAATCACATTGCCACAGTAGTCAGGAAATCCTTCTACATAGCACACCTCATCACAAAAGGTTTCTCATCCAGAAAAAAAGAGGTCTTGGTTCCCCTCTACTCCTCACTCATTAGACCCATTATAGAGTACAATGCTCCTTTTGGTATGTACCTCACAAGACATCTACAACAACTGGAAAGGTCGCAGAAATACCTCACAAAGAGGATTACCAGCCTCAAACAGATGCCCTATGCAGACCGTCTCAAAAAAACTCCAGCTTTACTCCATCGCATTTCGCCTACTCAGAGGTGATCTCTGCCTAACATATAAAGCTATGTCAAAGCCAGAGCTGTTGGACATGCTCCACTTAAAGAAATCCCAATCCTTCCGAGCTACACGCTCTAGGTACCTAAACCTTGTCACCACAATAAACAGAACATGCCAGAGGGATAGATTCCTGTCCCAGAGACTTCCCATACTCTGGAATAAACTACCTATCTATATCAAACGAAGCTCCTCATTATCACTCTTCAAGAAAAATCTTGATGATTGGATGGGAAATAGGAAATTCACCCCGGGGATCACCTCTGTGGCTCTGCTCGACAGTGGCACAGAAAAATAATTGTCTTGGGTGGCAAAATCCAGGGTACCTTTTTGGCAGAGCTTGTATAGGCCCTAGGGCCAATAGCCTAGTATCTACTTATGAACCTATGAACTAAGCAAATGCAATTAGCAGAATTACTTTTCCTAGAGTGGGCTCATATGTTATTGTTTTTGTGTTTTTTTATCTCTCTAAGTGTATATGGACACCACATAAAAAATTCCACCATGGTCAGATCTGTTTTACATTCCTTTCTGTGGGAATTTATTAAGTGTTGTTATAAAGTACAATATGCCTTCATCAACAGCTTCTCCTGTCTAGATTACTCTGATTACCTCAGCACATACACCATTATATGGGCTTGACATGACCTCTCTGTGAAGTCCACACTGCAGCTGTTAGTGGCTTCTAAATATTATGAAGTTCTTTACTTCAGACATTATTCTGCTGATTTGCCTGCTTCTGATTTCCATCAGTTAGGTTCTACTGCAACAATGTTTCACTCTCAATTTTGAGAATAGAGACCTGTCATGATTTCTTCAGATCAAAAAAAGTGATCTGTCCTCATCAGTCATTATCAAACTATATATCTAGCTGGATTTCTGATTTTTTCCTTTTTCATAGTGCATGGAGATGAATTATATTATGGCCCATAGAATTTGCCACCTTTATTTGATGATCCTTATTTTTGTGAAAGGAAATGGATTAACCCCTTTTCATGCTTTTGCTTGGATTAAGCAATCTCTCTCTCCATTCATGGGTTTATTGGTTCATGGGTTCATTGATTCATGGGTCAATACTAGGCTATTGATCCAGAGGACCACTAGTAGCCTAGCCACAATATGCCAAACTGTAGTACCTGTTGTCACAGTTAGTTTATACCTAGATTTGACACCTTTCAATGAAGACATGAGGGACTAGACTTAGGTTTTGTTTATGATTAAACATCCATTCATCCATGTCATGCTTAAAGGGGTTTGGGGAGCTACTCCGCTTTACATCCAAAGAAAGTATATTTCATAAAAAGAAGAATTCTCTGGGATATATATCTACCTCACAAGCAGGTCTTATTCATGTTTTAGTGGAAGTTAAGATGTCTTGAGTGAAAGTTGGGAGGCTTTGTAGGCCAGACAGAAGTCAAGTCTCAGTAGTCTCTAGGAAGCAGAAAAGAGATAAAGCACTTTTAAATGGTCTGTGTAGCTCAAGGAATTCATGCCCATGACTGTCTTAGTAAGAAATGCTATGTTCTCTGAAGATGGGTCATATGATTAGACATGTATATACCAAAGGTCCATTATACTCTATTATCAGCCTGATAAGGGAGGAGTAGAGATGATAAAAACTTCCTTCGATCTGTAGGTGATGTCCTTGCTGATTAGTTTGGCTAGGTGAAAGGATTATCCAACAGTCATATAGACAATTAGAACTTTTAGGTGCTGCTGCTGCTATCTTTAAACTGTTTGTGCAACTGGCTTTAACACAAGGTACTGCTGGTGCTGTTGGACCTTAGGGTATAATGAATAGAGTGTTTTGACCACTATTGACCTAACATGGACTTCATGAGATAGAAATAATAGAGTAGTACAGGGTGGACAGGGATACTGAAGACCAGATATTCAACATCTACTGGCCTCACCTGAGGTCTCATGGGAATCATGGAGAACCCATCCCAGTGGAAATCAAGGTATATGTAGCATTACATATACTATCTACAGACACTTTTCAGACACCTAGAGAGGACACAATGGGAGTGTACTGCCTGTATTCTGCGAGCATCAGGTGGGAGGTAACCATAGAACAGATAACTGTATCAGCAGCATTCACCAAAGTAACTGTAATTAAGTGATAAATGATTACCCTCATATGTAAGCACTGTACTACAATAAGATAAAATATTGTTCAACTGTGCAGAAATATCAGCAGAAACATATGAGGGAAAGGCATATACCAGATGACTGGAGAATAAGCATACTCATGCCAGTGTACAAGAACAAAGGGGACATCCACAACTGTGGGCAGTACAGATGTATCAAATTCTTACCACATTGCATGAAAGTTCTGGAGATGGTGATTGATAAACAGATATACAGAGTAGTAGAATGTAAGATGGAAGATGAGCAGTTTGGATTCAGATCAGGATGCAGCACGACTGACCCGATGTTTGCATTGAGACAGATACTTGAGAAGAAGCTAGAGACAAGGAGAGAGTCCAACTGGGCATTCCTAGACTTGGAGAAAGCATATGACAAGGTCCCAAGAAAGCTAACATGGGCAGTACTGCAGTGGTTTAAAGTCTCGGAAACATTGATAGAATTAGTGCATGTTATGTACAAGGACCCAGTGACTCAAGTACGAACAGTGTTCAGCCTCACAGAGGGGTTCCCAGTGAGAGTGGGTATACATCAGGGTTCAACTCTGAGCCCATTGCTGTTCATACTTTATTTATTTATTTATTTAAATTTGTTGACTGGGAGTGTCCGACTGGACGTAGGTCCATTTTCAGCGGAGGCCCGGGGAGAAAAGCTCCACAGTTAAAATAAACAGACAGTATATACATTGGATTACATAGTGAATAACAATTTACATAGCAATTACTTACAACATATTTACAGATGAAGAACATAGTACATCAGTAGACAACTAGAATCTTTATCTGTGAAGTGCATACCAGACGTTAACAAATGTTACAAGAAGAAGAAGTTCGTGCTGTATAATAAGTACTGGCTTATGAGCATCTGAGCTTGCTATAATCAAGGTAGTTAGTGGAGTGGAAAGAAAGGTAGTGGTTGGATGGAGTGGATGATATTAGAGTGGGAGTTGCAAGGGCATAGCCAGCATGTTTTTAGTTGCGCTTTTAGTAAAGTTTTGAAGTGGGTGCATGATGGTATGGAGGTAATTGTGGGTGGGAGTGAGTTCCATAATTTGGCTATGGCGCAAGAGAATAGTGCTTCACCAGCAGAGTTATTGGCTTTAGTGATCTGCAAGTGATTTTTGCTGCTGGATCTTAGTAGTCTGGTGGTGCGATAGGGTTGGAGTAGATTCTGGAGGGATGGGACATTTAGTGGATGGTTTACTAGTTTGTGGGCAAGTGAGAGTTGATAGCACTGAAGGAGGTGAGGGAGTTCAAGCCAGCCCAGTTCAGCAAGTGAGAGACAGTGGTGACTACGGTAGGATGCCCCTGTAGCGAATTTGGCGATTTTGTTGTAGAAGGTCTTTAGCTTGTTTAGATCACATTGCCTTAGGTTGGTATATATTGGAGAGGCATAAAGTAGGGTGGAGATAAGGTGGGAATTTGATATTGAAATCTTTGCTGCTTTGGTGAGAAATTGCTTATTTCTGTATAACGCTCCTAGTTTTTTGTGGACTTTTTTATAGTCATGGATATGTGAATGTCAAATTTTAGTTTATTGTCTATTTCCACTCCTAGCAATTTGGTGTGTTCAGTTGGGTATATAGTGGTGTTGTCTTTTGCCGTGATGTTAAAGTGAGAGTTGTTTTGAGTATGTTTGGTGGGTTGGAACATGAGTAGTTTAGTTTTGTTTGGGTTGAGTATTAATCGAGCATCGGATAACCATGTTTCAACAGAGGAAAAGGATTCCTGTGTGACTTTTTGCAGTTTTGGTAGGGACTGGGCTGAGCAGATGATGGTTGAGTCATCTGCGTATTGTATGCGTGTGCATGTTTGGTGGCAGAGACTAGATTATTGGTGTAAACAGAGAAGAGTAGGGGTCCAAGGATGGATCCTGGGGAACCCCTATGGAGACAGGTAGTCGGGGAGATATGTCATTCTGTCATACAACGGATTGTTGGCAGTCAGACAGGTAACTGTGAAACCAGTTGGTGACCGATTGTGAGAAGGATATGTTATTGAGGACAGAGATAAGTTGTTTGTGTGGGACCATGTCAAATGCTTTAGATAGGTCTAGGAAAGTAGCAGAGGAGAGATAGCCATTGTTTTTATGCTGAAGGATAGTGTTAGTAAAGGAGAGTAAGGCAGTGGTGGTGCTATGGTTTGGTCGGAAACCATGCTGAGTACTGGAAAGGAGGTTGTTAGTAAGGAGGTAGTCTGAGACCTAAGAGTGTATGCATCTCTCTAGTATTTTGGAGAGTGGAGAGAGAATAGCTATGGGGTAGTAATTGGTTAGTTCTGTGGAGGGTCCGCCTTTGTGGAGGGGAATTATATGTGATAGTTTTCACAGTGTGGGAACGTAACTTTCTGACAGAGATCGGTTAATCAAGATGGATACTGGGTAGGCCAGAGCATCAGCTGCGATTTGTAGGTATTCACTTGGGAGGCTGTCTGCTGCTAATTTGGTGGGTTTAAGTTTAGTTAAGAGTTTTTTTATGTTGGAGGTAGGTACAGGAGTAAAAGAGAAGGCAGTGGGGAGATTACTAGTTGAAGGTGTGGGTTGGAGGGGAGGGGCATTGTGTTGTTTAGCTAGTGATAGTATGGTTTGGGTGAAGTGTGTGTTGAATGAGGTAGCAATATTTTCTGAGGAGTGAGGGATGTTAGGAGGAGAGGTACTGACTTTACCTGGGTGGAGGATGGAGTTTATGGAGGACAAGAATTGTTTGGGGCTGTGTTTTGAGGAGACTAGGGCAGACTGGTAGTATTGGGATTTGTCCTGTTTTATTAGCTTTTTGACTCTATTGCGTAGTTTTAGGAATTTCTATCTAGCTGAGGGGGTTTTGGTTTTGCGCCAGTGCTCCCAGGCTTTACCCCTGTTTTTCATTTCTGACTTAGTGGTTTTCTGTAGCCATGGGGAGGGTTATGCTTTGGTTCTGGAGAATCTTATGGCGGCATGGTAATTGAGGATGTTCAGGAAGGTTGTATTAAAAAATTCAACTGCATCATCTAGACTGAGGTACTTTAGAGGATGCCAGTTACATTCTTTGAGGGATGAGATGAATGTGAGTGGGTTAAAGTTTAGTTTTTTTACATATTTGACGGTAGATGACAGGTTTAGCTTGGTATAGGTATTTTTGAGTAGGAATGTTGGGGAGTGATCACTGAGGCTATCTGATAAGCAGCCTGTTATATATGACTGGGGGTTCTTACTGACTAGTATCCAATCCAGGGTAGTGTGCTTGGTGGAGTTTTTATTTATCCTGGTTGGTGACTGGACTAGTTGAGTGAAGCCATGAAGGTGTACATGATGGGTTGGATTGTTGCCAGAACAGGATTGCCAGTCAATATTGAAATCAACTAAGATGATAGTTTCTTGGGGGAGATGGTGGGTAGACCAGCTGAGGAGGTTTTCTAGGGGAGGGATGTTTTGGCCAGGTGGGAAGTAGCATCCAATTATGTTGATGGTTTTGTTTTGGTTAATTTTGAGGTTGGTATATATTATTTCTTCATTGCCTATTTGTGGAGTTGATGATTTTAAGATCTGGATGTTTAGATGCTGTTTAAATATTATAGCTACAACATCTCCTTTTTTGTTTAGCCGGTCTACTCTTAGTATGCCGTAACCTGTAGGGAGTATTTGCTCACTGGTAATGTTTGGTTTTAGTCAGGTTTCTGTCAGGATGACTATATCTGGGGAGTACAAGTCTATGGTGGCATGGAGTTCATGGACTTTGTTGGATATACTTCTAATATTTAGGCATAGTAGAAGGAAGTCACTTGGCTTTCTATTGGCTGTAATATGGGAGATGTTGTGGTTTCTAGTCTGATTATGAAGATTGAGGTTGGAGATGGTAGGGCCAGGGTTGGGGTGGATGTCTCCACTTAGGGCTAGTTTTGATAAGCATGAGATTATTAGTTTTCTCAGTTTTTGAATGTGTTGGCTTATAAGGGAAACTTTATGATTGTGCTCTGTGGGTAATAGGTATGTTGGGAGGGTTACTATGTTAAATTGTAGGGATGCTTTATGTTTGAGTAATATAGTTGGTAGAATATGTGGGGTGTGCATAGGGATGGTTCTTGAGCTGGTGGGAGGGGAGCTGAGTGTGGGTGAGACATGAGTGGTGGTGTGAGTAGTAGTACAGTGGTAGTAGTTGAGTGGGGGAATGATGGAGCTTTGGTAGGATGTAAGATATGCAAGGAGAGTGCATGCAGTGAGCATAGGAAAGGTATGCTTGTACATGTTAGTTGAGGAGGTGTGATAGTAGTGGGAAGATGGAGGAGGTAGTGTTGGGTTAGTGCTGTGGTTGGCTATTAGAAAGATGGGAGGGGTTTGAGTGCAATAAAGGTGGGACCACCGGGGGTGGGAGGGAATAGGGGGCAGGGTGGGGAGCGAAGCGGGTAGAGACCCTGTTAGTTGCTGATATGAGGGGCTGGAAACAATCACAAAGCAAAGACAATTATGTGTTAATAAACAATCACAATTGACCAAGGACTGCTCTGAAACTGTAAGTCATTTCTTAATTTCTCAGGTGGAAAAACAGGATAACCTTGTATCAGTAGGCTACTGTGGTCATAGTTTAAATTTACAAACTACTATAAATACTGGTGATGGACTACATTAGTAAACAGGTTGAAGGGGACAGATCAACAAAGCTGCTGTATGCAGACAATGTGGCAGTTTAGACAGACTCTGAGCTAGAACTTCAGCAAAGGATAGAAGAATGGAATAAAAATCTGAAAGCACATGGGATGAAATGAAGCACAGATAAGATGGAGGTAATGGCAGCAAACTGGGGAAATCAGAAGAAGCTGAGAATATAGATAGAAGGGAAGATAGTGAAACAGGTAAACACCTTCAAGTATCTGGAAAGGGTGGCTGAGGAGAAAGGTAGTCTGAATGAAGGGGTCAAAGCTAGAATCAGAGGGGCTGCAGCAAACTGGCATAGAGTATCAGATGTAGTCTTTGACAGAAGAATGCCAAAGAAGCTGAAAAGTAAGGTGTACAAGACAGTGGTGCGACCAGCACTAATGTATGGTACAGAAACCTAGGCAGTAAAGGCAGAACAGTTGAAGAAGCTAGATGTGATGGAAATGAAGTGACTGAGAAAGGTGGTAGGATGCACACTGTGGGACAGCTGAAGAAATGAGCACATAAGAGCAGAAGCCAAAGTGGCTCCAATTGCAGAAAATTTCTAAGAGAACAGATTACAGTGGTTTGGATATGTAGAAAAGCAGAAGACAATCTGGAGAGGAAGATTTGGGACAGACAGGAAGAAGTTAAGAGGAAGGGAGGACATCCAGCAAAGAGGTGGATGGATTGTGTGAAAGAAGATCTGCAACAGTCAGGCATGAGTGTTGAAGAAAGCACTAAAATCGAGAGAGTTGGCAACAGTTAACACAATATCCCAACCCCAACTAGAAAAAAATGGAAAAAAGGGGCTGATGATGATGATGACGACTAAGAGAGATATGTGCAACATAAAATATATAAACAATTAATCTTATCACTAGCTTGATGTCTGATAGCCTTGTATTGTTGGCCATTGCAACTCAAAACATTCATATCATTGACCATCTGTGACCAGACATGCTCATGGAAGGGCCTGTCAATTAACATTTTCACTAAGATGGGTGAACTATGCAGATGGAAGACCTGAACTATAACATCATTCTCAACAGCTGAAAATGCTGAAGTGTGTGGCCAGGATGCTTTAGATGCTATATCCCTGTACTTAAGTAAAAAATTGCTATCAGACAAATCAATAGGGCTGTATGCTTACAAGCTCATCTACAAAGGGAAGAAAACAAATATTTATTATGAAGACATGAATATTAAAACAAACTTTTAAATATTGAATAAGTATGAATACAGACTTACCTGTAACCCCCCTCCACTGTAATGACATAAATGAATAAAGGGAAATAAATTTACTTATGCATGGACTGAAACAAGTGTGTGAAATGACACTTTTAACCTGAGATAAGCTTCTAAACTCAGATATTTGTCTACAATCCTAATGACATCTGAACTGAACTCAAGTTTTGTATGCAGTATAAGACAATGTTCATTCTACTAATAACCATTAAACCTTTGTTACGAAAAGAACATTGCAAAGTCTAGACAGCACTCAATTATGTCATAAAAAAGCCAATACCTCCTTCAATAACCTATCTCCCAGCAATCATAATGACAATAACACAATGATAACCTGACCATAGAAGTTTTTCAGAAATGTCACTTTAAGATTTAAACACCTGCTAAGTTAGAAATGTGCTCACATATTCAGAGAAATGTTTCCGGAAACCCATGTAACATCTTCAGAGAAATGTTTCCAGAAACCTATGTAATACAAGTACAGGATCATTGCAATAGCATGTGTTTTACTTGAATGGCAAACACAACTGTGCAAGGTATAGACATCACTCAATTTGCTAAGAAGTTATACTGAAATAATAGCTGTATTACTTCTAAAGAACATAAGACATCTTGACAGGAATTGTAATACAGTTTTCCAAAAGGAACACAAATGCAGCAAGTCAAATCATTCAAACAGCAGTATTTTATTTTGAAGTACTTGGGAAAGCCAAGTAATATTTCCTATTATGACAGAAGTTTCTTAACTCCAGGTTGTACTTATATCCTCTGGACATGCAGAGTATGTAAATCAGGTGTCAGCTCATTATAATACCTGAATCACTCAATCTACGTGAAGTGCTGGACAGGTAAACATGGTGCAAGGACCTACATGATGTAATGCACACATACTAGTAGTACAAGTGTGAGTATATAGAACTGTGGCTAGGCAATGCCTTGCAAGTGTGACTCATTAGTAGTAGTGCATGATTAATTAGGTGTTTAACACCCCTGCTACTAGGGTACGTACTGATAGACAGAGTGAGAGAGAGAAATGCTTTTAGAAAATGTTTTGTATTACATTTACTAACTTAGGAGATTACCTATATAAAACCTTTATTAGAATATAGTTAAAAAATAACTTTGAGTAAAAAGTATGTGAGTCATAACAAGTATTCAATTATATACAACTTATAAAAAAACAAAACTTCCAAATTAATGCAAATTAAAATGTAGTCATGTTTCAAATGCCTTCAAAGTGCTTAATGCTCACAAAAGAAAGGGAAGAACTCACTCTTGTACTGCAAACATTTATTTGTAGTATGACATGCTTCAGTATCATAAAGTATCATAACTTGTGCAAATATCCCATCCAGCAAGAGTTTACTGTAAACAAACAATGTTCAAGGATGACAACATGGATATATTGCTCTCTAAATGTAAAATGTTAGAATTACAAAGCTGAGTATGTGTATTCTACTTTCTGCACCTCATTATATGAATATTGATGGTAATGCCATGATTTACACTTGAATTTTAGACAATAGGTTGTCTGTGTAAAATTAGGGACCCTTAATGTCACATTTTAAAGGTATAAGATCACAGAATTGAGAAAACATCACAGTGATTCAATATCTAATTTTGCCTGCATCCTTTGCATACCACTTGGCATTATGTATTGGTGACTGTCATTGTTCACTATAACTGAATGACAGTTAACTTTCCAAGGCAAAAACTCAGAAATGTAATTTGGTGTGTTATCACTGTTTCAGACTAGCATTGGTGTGCAGCACTCTGCTCAGTACTGAGTACAGAAAATATACTGATGTTATACTCTTCTCTGTGGCTTAACTTGGTAATGCAGTAGGTTGTGAGGGGTGACACAAAGTAGCGCAGTGTTTGAATCCACATTCATCAAATTTTGATTTAAGGAAAGAAAAGAAGATAAAATATACATAATTGAAGCTGAATAGCACTTGGAATTGTAAATGTTAATGTTAAAACATAAAAGTGTGTATAATGGATAACATAATTCTGATTTGTCTCACACGCAGTATTCATAGCAACAATGCTATTAAAAGCACACTTTGATGTGCATGATGTCACAAGGACTTTGTTAAAGTTTAGCATCACAATAAGCAACATAATGATGTGCAAGGTATGGAGAGGTCATCAACACAGTTGTCTGACATTGTTGTCTGGAAGGTAATACTTGTCACTACCACAGGTGTACATTGTACAGTGTATGAAATTGTGTCCTCTAAAATTCTGCCTACCCCTTCAGCAATAGCATGATAAAAGTGCCTGGCATGCAGCAGTTATCATGTTGCAAAGACTGTTACATGTGACAGTGTTCAAGAGTAATGACATAGGTGTTGAATTCACATATACATGCTTTTACATATCTGTTGAAGCAGGTATCATTACTCTCCAAACTGCAATAGTGTAACAACACTAAGTTGACAAATTCATACACTGAGTAATGAATGTATTTATTTAAAATTTATTTATTTATGTATTACTTCATCCTTTGCACAACTCTTGACAGTGCACATTAGTGACTGCCAGTGATGACTATCAATAAATGGCAGTTCACTTCATGAATTAAAACCTCAAAATGTTATTTCACATATCCAAGGACCTAGCTTTCAGTACACAAATGTATCTGGTGCTAATGTTCTTTAGTCAAAAATCTGAACAATAGTGAGCACAGAAAATATACCTGTCATGTAGCCTTCTCTTTGGGTCAATTTGTTAATCCAGTAAGTTGTGAATACTACCACAAGAAGTATAGGGTTTGGATCCAGCTTACAGATTGTTTTAAAGTAGGGGGTCAGACTATATTCCTGTCAGTTCCTATATGTATGTTTTTATGCATTTATTTATTTATTTATTTTTACTTGAATGTGAAATAAAATTGTTAATTTAAGAAGTGAAACTTGCAACGCAAGTCTATGTAACAAATCCCAAAGAAGTTAACATTCTACTGTGTAATGTTTGTTAATTACAGCACTGATCAGAATAAACTTAATGCACATTTACATGTCTTTAATGCTACAATTAATTTTTGTCACTTACATGTTTTTAATGTTGCAATTAATTATTTGCATAAAGTATGATTCTTTACATTTTAACAGAAATAAGATTTAGGGAAATCAATGAGGTGAGCCACACACATTTTAACATATGTCTGAACATGGCTTTGATGGGATAAGATTTGTCATTAACACAAATGTATTTGATCTGATTAATACAATCAGTGCAAAGCATGCCTTTACATGGGAATGCATATTCCTTTCTCTGTATTAATCTAATAAAATAACACATCAGAATGGAAAACAGCAAGACTTGGAATTAGTGTCATCTCCAACCATTTCCAATTACACATTAACTTAAACTCTAGGAATGTCAGTTCTCCTTTGGCATTAACAGTTAATTCACAATGTAAAGCAACTCAGTTAACTTTTTGTCATGGGTTCACTTCTCAGGAGATAGTCACAATTGCTAAAAGCTATGTAACAAAAAGGCATAATGGCCTACTTAAAGTAAATGTAACTAAGAGGAAGAAGGAATGACAGCAACTTTAATGACAATGTTGTGTCATGTTGGTTTTTACAACACCATACTTATAATTGACATCCACCATCCCAGATAGCATGCTCAGAGAGCCAATATATCATTTGAAATGAAGTTGAGATATTAATAAAAAGCAATCAATAAAGTCACTGTGGAACATTTTTATATACACGACAAGTCTTACTGCCATGTTTCACAACCCAAGTGTATATATTTAAGAAATTATACTCAACATGTACACCATTCCATTTTTGTGCTTCCTACAGTGCAAATGCAGTTCTGAAGGTTATCTATCATTGCACATAATACATGTGAGCTCTGAATTGGGGGCATTCATTCCCTGTCAGTTTTCCTGATATCCTTGAGAAGACATGGTAGGTGATTGTGTGGATGGTGCTCAATTTTGATTCCAAAAGTAGTGTCAGGAGGAGTCCAAGATACTTTCTGCACGTCTCATAAAGCATTAAAACTACAAGCTTTTTCAGGAGAACTATACCATTCTCAGTGCAAGGCTGAGGCTTGGAATAGCTTGACCAGGGTGTCACTAGTACAAATGGCATTCAAATCACTGCTGAACAATGTTGTCAACATTTATACAGAAATAAAAAGGCACAAGCAGGACCACCTTCACCAACAGGAGAAATAATTTAGAACTGCTAATACCCTGAGTTATGTTATAGATTGCAAGAATATACAGTTTTCAATATTCTTTTATTTTCTGTTTTCCGTTCTGTATAGCTTCTGAAAAGATTGAAAGCAAATGGGAGGTGTATCAGGACGAATTAGCATACCTCAGAGAGGCACAGCATTAGCATGGCTCATGTATGAATGCTAGCAAAATCATAATACATCAGAAATGTAATTAACTTTACCTGATTTCAGGGCATCAATGCATATGAGTTTGAGACACACATACCAAAGTAGGTACACCCAAGATTTATATCACGCATACATGCCTGCTCCAATAGCTCTTGACCATTGTATTAGGCAATGTGTAAATTAACTTAACTGTGTGGTGGTTCAATTCCAAGCAAAAACAATTAGTTTTTATTGCATAATAGTATAAAAATCTACTATCTGACTCATTAAATAACATTAAAATTGCAATCTTTGTAAATGGATATGTCTTTAATTAGAATGCATATATCATATATGCAATAGTCACCAAACTGTTTGACTTATATCTATAAGAAAGAGATTGATGTGTTTAATGATATAGTTATGGCTTCACAGTCATATCTGCATGTGCCAAAGGCTAGCACATGTAGATGTTAATTTGGATTTATTTTGAAATATTAAAATAATATGGAATTGATGCAATTTTATATGTTTTTCTCTCCTCCATTCCATACTTCTTTATTTATGTATGTATGTAATTTTTATTTTTTAATTTGCAACTTAATTCCTGCTACAACACAGATGACCATAAGCAGGGGGGAGTTAGCCTGACCACTGCGGCTTGACTGCAAAGGCACCACCATCACTGGCAGCACAGAAACACAGCACGTCTGGGTCCCAGACTCCCAGGGCTGCCTCCACAACGTCTGCTCTATCTGATCCATCTAGATCAGGTAGCTCTGTCACAGAGGCTGGTGCAGTGGTGCTTACCAGAAGTAGTGTTACTGGAGGTGGGCATTACATCACCAATCAGCAGTAGACAGGGCTGATGGAAGACATTATGGAGAGGGGCCCTGGTGTTCTCATTGGCAGAAATGAGAAGGGTCAAGCCAATGCCCCATCCAGTACTAAATCAGGTGTCTGTGACAGAAGTGATTACTGTTCTTAGGGTGAGGACTGCATACTTACTGTACTCATGCTGGACAAGGTTGCACATCAGATGTCCTGTACCTATGCCTAATCATGATGGCCCCCAACCTTTTATGTCCATCCCCATCCCTGTGTGTCTTGTCTGTCCTTTATGTCTACAACTATTACCTAACCTACCCTATCTACCTAACCCTTATATTTTTAACTACCTTCACTAACATTCTCCTCTCTCTAAATAAAATAAAAAGGGCACCTGTCACACACACAAAAACACCGCTTACATAGCTTTGCACTTTGCCCAGATAACATTATTAATTTGTGTCCACACAGCTGATGTAGTGAATATGCAAATTCCCCAAATAATTTGTAAATACACTGTTATATTGTAAAGAAGTGTATAGCTACGGTACTCTCCCACCTCCACCATCCTGCACATTCCTTTATTCTTTTCTTTGTGGCCTGCCCTCTGCTTGCCCACCCAACTCCATTTTCACTACTGTCCTGTCAATCCCTTTAAACATGTTTAACCAACTTGAAAAACAGAATCACACATAACATGCATAACCAGAGATAGCCCATAAAACAACCCTTCAGTTTTTGTCCTCAGTATTTGCATGAGGCTTAGAATCACATGACAATGATTAATGGCATTAAATAGATGTTCACATCCTATGGCAAAAGATGAAAATGTTATCTTTGACTGCAATAGTAATTATCATTGTGAAACTGTGCGTAGCCTTACTGCACTATGGGAATATAGAATGATAGCTCTTATGAGGAGACATTTATTGTAATATGTTTATTAGGCTGCAGGATATACTGTACACCTCATGGGATGCTACAATTCTTATGACTGTGATGAAGTTGGATGCATACATTCTCCCTTGCTGCAATCTTGCGTCAGTGTCCCTTCAAATATGTGTGAGGTCTAGTATGTGACATATGACTTCCTGTGTAATCTTCACAGGTAATGCTTATGCCTGCAGACTGCTTTTTTATTCTGCTAACAGTTCAAATCTAGAAGTATGTCAAACATTATTTAATGTTATTTCATAGTAATATTTTGTGGGAAGTGTTGGCTACATGTGTAATTAACCCACCATTATCCTGCTATGTCTTAATCAAGGCTCTGCTTTCCTACCCCTGTGTGTTCTGTATAGTAAATGTTTTATTGTACTGGGCATGACAGAATAATGATGATGAACATACTACGTTTAACACACCAAAAAGATGGCCAGAAATGGCCCATAAACAACAATCTTTCTATCTCTCTCTCTCTCTGCCCTTGCCTCCCTCTCTCTCCTCTTCCCTTCTGTGTCATAAATCTTCATTTTCAGTTTTTGTGTGATGCATGGCATCAAGCAGCAATTGTAACTCACAATTTCTGATAACCCACATCTTATGGTAAAAACAGTTGAGTTTTTGTCTTAGGATGCATTAGTCTTCTGTCCCTTTGTGCTACTATTGTGCTTAGTATCATAGCACTATGGGAAGACAGATTGATGGCACTATGAGGACACAGTTATTATCATATGCTGAACAAGTTGCAGGGTTTAATGTACAGCACATGGAATGGTTCACTTGGCATTACTGAGGTAAAGTCGGTTGCATACACACTCCCTTGCATCATACTATTTTCATTGTCCCTTCAAATGTGTGTGTTTAAGAACCTGAAATTTGCCTTCCTTTGTGGTGTGATCTGCTAATGATCATATCTGTAGACTGGCAAGTGTTTGAATCCTGAATCAGGTCTGAAATTAGGAACATTATCATTTCTCATTAAACTATGATCTGTTAAATTATGGATGAATATATTATTCCACCAGCAATACCCTGCTTGGTCCCTTATGTGGTTCATAATCATCCCCCGATCCTGCTCATACATTTGCAGCAATAAGTGCAAGACATCTGCTCAAAACAATGATTTATGGGGTCCAGTTTATATACCACAATCACAATTAAAACAATTATCCCTATACACTTACAAGGTGAATTAAATCTGTAATATTACCATACATTTTCAGAAGTATATGAAGTCTGACACAGAGATGTATGTTATCATGCAGTAATTTTAGTACTCAGTGATGTGAAACAAACACAGTTGCATAAAGAATACAACAGTATGCCTGTGGACACTCATCAAATATGAGGACAGTGTAAGTACTCCTCTGTATGAAAATATACAAAATGACACACTAATGAATGAAGTTGTACATACAATGATCAGGAGCTGAAAAGGCAGGAATGCTTAGTTGGCCCTCCACTGTTTGACAACTGTGATTAGCATCCATCATAAACATGATCAATAGACCATAATATGATACATCTACATATCATTTGTACAACCACAAAGTCCACGAATTAAATGATATATGAGTTATCTAAGCAGTACGCAATGACTTGTGATCAACACATTGTTGTATTATCTGCTTGTCAAGACATGTTATTTTTTACCCAAATATGTGATGCACACTATCTTATCTGCAACACACTGATGATGTAATCTTTATGAATGTGCAGTATCTAACACTTGCAGTTAGACTTCTCTTGTGGTGCTGGCAGTTGATCCAGTGTAATCTAACTTGTGTACGGAGGTAGATGTTTGAATCCGGCAATGACTGACTAGTATGAGTGTGTGTGTGTGTGTGTGTGTGTGTGTGTGTGTGTGTGTGTGTGTGTGTGTGTGTGTGTGTGTGTGTGTGTGTGTGTGTGTGTGAGGTAGAGAGAGAGAGAGAGAGAGAGAGACTGTAGTGTTAGTTAGGAATAGCTTTACCCACAGATCTGACATGTACACTTCCACTCAGGAGAAACATTTACACTGGGAGAAGGCTCAACAATCAATTTCTTTCCCTTATACCTCAAATATCTGTTCTGCAGTACACTGAAGATCTACCCAACTCTTTCAAATGTACCATATATAACCTTTGTAGTCAGCTCTTTCCTCTGGCAATGGTGCCCAAAGCAATGCACTCTAACTTGCTTACTTAGGTAAGTGTTCAAATTCAACAGTGATTCCCTTGACTCACTTTTATTAGTGTATAGGTAATTCTGGACCTAGGTAATAATGGTTTCACTTTCAGATCTGATCTTTAGATTTACATGAGGAAATGACTGTCCATCAGTTTTAGCCCAAGTATCTCCTTTGCAATACAATGATGATATAATCCTTACAAATGTGTAGTCAGACATCTCCCATGGTGCTGGAAGTTAATACAATGTACTATATCTTATGTTGTTAGATAGGTAGGTGTTCAAATCCAGCAATTGTCCCCTTGGCTCATGTGTATCAGTGTGTGTGTGTGTGTGTGTGTGTGTGTGTGTGTGTGTGTGTGTGTGTGTGTGTGTGTGTGTGTGTGTGTGTGTGTGTGTGTGTGTGTGTGTGTGTGTGTGTATGTTTATGCACGTGTGCATGAATATATGTGTGTGTGTGTGTGTATGTGAGCACAGGTGTTCAAATGTAGCAATTATTTTCTTGACTCAGTGTGTGTGTGCGTATGTGTGTGTGTGTGTGTACAAAATTCAAGCGTTTGGTAGTATTGGTTTCACCCACAGATCTGAACTGTAGATTCACACCAGGAAATGGTTATCTATCTATTTTAGCCTATACATCTCATTTGGAACACATTGATAATGTAATCCTTATAAATTTTCTCTATCTCACTCTTGTAAGCTGATTTGACTTGTGGTTGCTAGCTTTTTTACTTAGATAGTTAGGTGTTCAAATCCAGCAATGAGTCACTTATATAAGTGTGAGTGTGATTCTAGAGCTAGGTAGAATGGCTTCACCCACAGTTCTGAGTTTGTGTGGGTTTATTTATGTATGTTTTTGTTACTTCAGTCACAGGGATGACTGGGTTATCCAATGTATTTGGTGCATATACCTCCACTGAGGCAAGATATTGACACAGAGAGAGAGCTCAAACTACTCTTTCACTCACTTTTAAGCCACATATATGCCTTGACATATAATGATGATGATGATGTCATGCCTTCATATATGTATTGTCTCACCTTTATAATAAGACTTGACCTGTGGTGCATTTGGTCAACACATAGTTCTCTAGATTGTGGACTTAGATTGGCTTGGCTGTCATTCAAATCCCACAAAATGTAAATAGTGAAAAAAAGCACTGACTCTTCCAGCATTTGCCCAAAAGGTTTCCATTTCCTGTTAGGTCAAACATAAGCCTTTCAGCATATTGCTGAAATCATCCCTTCAAATATGATCTGTGGCCCTTGGGACAAGCCTTATTCTGGAGTGCATCCAGTTAATACAGATTCTTTAGCTTGTAGACTTAGTCAGGTGACTAAATCTGGAAATGTATATGTGCAAAGAAATATTGACAGACAAGAGTTCTTAAGCAACAGGCAGTGGTATGGCTAACTCAAAGCTGTGAAAACAGTAACATAGCTAAATCATTTTCATCCCTCAAAACATTGTTTAGTTCAGACCTTGAAATGTGTCCTTTCTAAAATCCATACTTCCATACATTAAAGTATCCTGTGGCAGATGCAGGTAGCACTCAGCTCTCTAGAATGTGGATCTTGAAAGTCAGGAGGTTGAATTTGCTAATGTATGTCTGATATACGGAATTGGCTTCCCCTAACAATGGTGATATTGCAGCCTAATATGGACACAGTTCCTTGATACCTCAGACTGCAGTTTAGGGGAGCCATAACTATTCCAACACACTACTGAGGCAATTCATTTGAGTATGTGCCATTGACAAATCAGATATGATTATTTCTGTATCATCAGTAGTTGATATACAGCTCTATGAGATATGAACACAGGCAGGTGTTCAAGTCTGGCAAAGTGTAATAATGGAGTAAATTAGAGACTGCATCTGGGCATGATTTGTTTCCCCAAAATGAATGCTATTTATTATATGACAATGTAAACATTTATATATACTTTTTTATTATTGTGTTCACAATATATTGGCTAAAGATAAGAATGTTTTAATCATTAGTTCTTGATCTCTGTCATGTTGCAAAGTGGCCACATAGTATGATTGGACTTGTGTTATGATACTTTCCTTTGATTTTGTTGTGAGTAGGTGTTACTAATGCATTAATTGCTGTAATTCATTATGAGAATGCCAAGTATAAAGATGACGTAGATGTGCAAGATTAAGTACAAAGCACATTATGTAATCCATGTTAACTGATAGCAATTGTCATTTGTTATTTGTCAAAACTTGATAAAATTAGCCTCAGCAGCACATCTGTGCCAGTGTCTACACAATAGCCTCCAGCAGCATGTGTGTGCTAATGTCTGCACAATGAAGGTAGTGACCTATGCGTGGAGGATAACAACATTGTTATTAGCCAGTTTACAGCTGTTGCATGTGAAATGTCAATTTATAGCATTTAAATTACTACTTGAAGTTAATGTTGCACCTGTCTGTGCATTATGGTTGTATACTGTCAAGCTGTTATAAAAATATAACAAATGCATTCAGCAAGGCCCACTTCAAGCAGAATATAATTTACAACATGATGCTATACTGCAATCAGAAGGGTACTGTGACAGATTTTTGTACTTCAAAGTATATTGTTTGGAAGCTGCAGAGGAAGGACACAACAATCTCTAATTTCTTGACCCCATGCAATTTGGCTTTGTCAAAAGGAGATCCTGCCTTCTGAACCTAGTTGACTTCTTTGAGGCAGTCACCAAGGCTGTGGATGAGGGTAAGGCAGTGCACACAGCCTACCTTGACCTGGCCAAGGCCCTTGATACCATTCCCCACAAGTATCATTAATAAAATCTCAACTAGGCATCAATCCTTAATATCACTAGGTGGGTTGCAAATTGCCTCACATGACCCACAGAGTGAAAGTAGTGGATTCAAAGTCAGACTGTTAACCAGTCATGAGTGGAGTCCCACAGGGCTCGGTCCTGGGCTTTCTCCTGTTTGGCATCTACTTCTCAGAGGTCCAGGCCAACACGGAAGGACTCTGGCTGACCAAGTTCACCGATGACTGAAAACTCGGAGTCATTATTAACTCCCAAGTGAGCCAGACATTCTACAAAAGGGCCTCACTGAGACCAATGACTGGTGTCAGAACCATGGCCTTGAGCTTGATGCCAAAAAATGCGTTATCATCCCCTTTGGAAAAAACTCAGTTCCTGCTAATTACCACATCGATGGGAGCCCATTGAACACTGAAGGTGTCATAAGAGATCTGGGCACCCTGGTCGACAGCAACCTCACCTTCGACCACCACATTGCCACTGTGGTCAGAAAGTCCTTCTATGTGGCACATCTCATAACCAAAGATTTTGCATCCAGGAAGAAAGAGGTCATCATCCCTCTCTACTCATCCCTCATTAGACCAGTCATTGAGTATAATGCCCTGTTTGGCATGTACCTGACCAGACATCTTCAACAGCAGGGGAGGCCACCAAAGTACCTCACAAAAGGGATTCTAGGCCATAAACACATGTCCTACAAGGACAGACTCAAGAAACTTCAGCTGTTCTCAGTCTCTAATCATTTAATTAGAGGTGATCTCTGCTTGACTTACAAAGTCATGTCTGACCCAACACTACTTGAAATGCTACATGTGAAGAAATCCCAATCCCCCCACACCACACACTTCAGAAATCACAACCTCATTACCACAATCAACAGAACATGCTGGAGGGACAGGTTCATCACGCTGGAGGGACAGGTTCATCACCCAGATACTGCCCATACTCTGGAATAAGCTTCCCATTCATGTCAAACAGAGCTTTTTGCTGACCCTCTTCAAGAGAAATCTCAATGAGTGGATGGGTAACAGAAAATTCACCCTAGGGATCACTCCAGTGGCCCTACTGGATAGAGGCACTATGAACTAGCATCAGGTAGCACAACACCAGGGCAATTCTTTGGGCTAGGCTTGTAAAGGCTTCAGGGCCATTAGCCTAGTACACATCTATCAACCTATGAACCTATGATGATTAGACTGCTAAAAAGCATTAAAGTCCAATTATTTTTGAAATGACAGGTGAAACAGTTCCCATGAAGTTGATGTCATTATTTAATACTACTAGCATGTAAATTGTTTTGGCTAAGTCTTCTATGGGCTAATTATCCATGTGTTGTCTTCATATCACACACATCTGCATCATATGCATAGGCATATGCTGATATTCCTACACACATACACACACACAAATACACACACACACACACACACACACACACACACGCGCGCGCGCACGCGATGTTAAGGGAGTAAATACACTTGACTTTTGTCTTTATTGATTTGAATGTTAATATATGTCATATAACCATGTCCATCATTTCACAGCTACATATATCTCCCCATCTTTTATATTTAGACATACTGTAGCTATGGATTAAAGCACACTCTTCTATTGATATGCTGTTCAAAGTGGCAGTTCTGTGGCTGGTCCTTCTGGAGTGCACTACATAAATACATGGTATTTAAGAACATTCATACTATCTACCGTTTACAACACACAGTTTGCTGCCACAACTGATTGTCTCCACAACAACTGTTACTAATGGAATGCTTTTACAGGTGTACATGAATCTCAATACACCCCCATTTTTACATGTGTGTTAATTGCCATTACAAATTAATTTTATATATATATATATATATATATATATATATATATATATATATATATATATATATATATATATATATATATATATATTAGGCAAGGAAAAAGTTCTTTAACCTGTATGTGTGTCCAAACATAAATGAATTTCTATGTGTTACTGCCTTTCTTTACTCATGACAATGCCAGTGAAGTTCTCTATCTCTGCAATACCTGCAGTATATGCAGTGTCCTGTACATTATCAGATTTCCTTGGCAACTGTTAACTCACCTCTCAACTTTACCTATTATTTATGAACTTCACTCATTTTGATACACTGTAGCTGTGTCCCTCTCATTTCCCTTTGTCAACATTTCCATTATAAACTTATGTAAATGTGTCCTTGAGTAGACCTAACTCTGTAGTTCTCACTAATTATGATAAGGGGTGTTTGTTTAATAATCTATTTATATATAACTGCCACATTTCTTGTTTAGCTCCCATTGTCTCTTAATTATGTACATAAGGTTTCCCTTGCTTTGTATTGTCCTTTCCATTCATGCTTGTTTACTGAGGTTACTCTCATTTACAACCTAGTAAGTTAATTTGCCTTACAAACACAACACAAGGTTTTGAGTCTCTCAGGATAACTTAGCTAGGCTTAAAATGGCTTGCAAGGGCAGTTAGCTTAGTACTAATCTATGAACCTAGTGTTTATATTGTACTTGAGTCCATATGCACCTCAACATGAACACTAACAGGTTTTCCAGCCGCAAACAGGTGCTGCTTGATATGTGGGGTTTCTTAGCATCTTGCATGTCTGATGAGTAATTTTGCTCATTATGCAAAGACAGTCAAGCATAATGAATACCTCAGAATACTAAAGCTGCTACTGAAAAATGCTTTGACATCTAGTAATAATATCCAAGCTATAAATTAGTTTGCTCTTCCTCTTCTGTCTAACAGCTTTGATGTGATTGACTGGTCACACAAAGCACTGAACCAGCTAGAGAAGAAAATGAGAAATGTTTTATGATTTCTAAATGATATAGAAAAAAAAAAAAAAACAGTGCAGACCAAGATTTTAAATCTCTTGTTCTGAAGGCGGTATGGGCATGCTCAAAACTGACTACATGTATAGATTTGCAGTCAATAGGACTGCATGCATACTTGATGACCTAATCAGATCCAAACATAATGAAAGTTCTAAAGGATGAAGAGAAGAAGTCTAAGATAACATCTTTGCTTAGATTAGCCATTACCAAGGGTGGAAAGAAGGGGCAGTCAGCCCAGAAAACAAAGTGCTAGGGTACATGATCAAGTAGTGCAGAAGTCCGTCTCCTCATTATTTGTATCTGTACACACATATAAATATATGTCAGTGTCTATGAGTTTGCTATAGGGATTGCTTACCTTTGTAAACAATGCCTTCATATTCTCAAATTTCTCTCACCTGTAGAGTTCCACTGCCCTGTTCTGTGTCTAGGGGCCATCTCTTAATATCTTGTGTATGCATGGGGCACATGCAGGCCAAGCACTGCTTGTACAGTGTATTATGGTAAATGCATTTGTTTTAAGGACTCAAGAGTATACATGTATCCTACTGTGTATATGAAGATGCTTGTGGATACCTGACATCCCAGTACTGTCATTTTTAACATTTTGGGAGAGTAAAAATGTGTTATCCATCTTGTTAGAAATGTATTTTCTTTTCTCCATTTACAGGAGTAGAGAAATGGTGGCTGTGACATTTGCTATCAAAATCTACAGCTGCCAGACATTTCCTTGTGGGTAATGTTGGATTTACAATGGACACAAATAATAAAAAAAAGAAAACCCTGTGTGATCTGACATGCTGTGCTGAGTTTTTGCATGTGAGATGTCATTGATAAGCTTCTGGTATGCATCTGTTTTTGTTTGTCAGGTAATTTATGTTTGAATAAAATATTTAGGTCTAAATATCTGGCTACTTATATGGTTATCAAATGTCAAATACTAATATATATGTATATAAAGGAAAAACCTCTTTGATCTGACACACTGTACTGAGTCTATACAAATGAGAAGAAGGTGATATGCTTGTGGTATGTATTTCACTTTTATCTCTTTGGTATATATTTCACTTCTGTCTTTCTGTCTCTGTCAGACACCTTATGTCATAAAAGGATATTTCTTATCTTATTTAGTTTACATTGTTTTAATGTGTGGTGGTGTACTGCAGTGCTTAGCATCATACTTCTCAACTGTCCGAATTTTCACAGCATGTCCAGATTTTTGTGTCATATTTTTGTCTGTTCTTATAAAATTTGTGTTTTTTTGCAAAACATTGAAGATTGAAGTCATTAAATAACGGCAGACATTTGAGATGCAGACTTCATATCTTTCAGAAAATGCATGCTAAACAAAACCTATTATTTCTAAGTTTATAAGAGCAATATTAAAAAACTGTCTGTCCTAACCCCATGAGGAACAATGTGAAAGGGGTTGTAGATGGATGGATTGATTTAAAAATTGGCCTGATGTTGGATCTTTGTTCCCCATTAACTTTGGCTTTGCCCAAATTTCTTGTGCTTTGAGAGGTATGCGTGGCAGTGCTACATCAAAACTTGAATCTCTGGTTTGGTTCCTAGTTGGGGGGGTCTCTTCTATGTGGAGTGCCTAAATCTTCCTCTGTGTTTGCATTTGTTTTTGGTGAGATATTTAATTTTATTCTATACCTTAACTAAATTCTGATGAGGGACTTAACAATCTTTTAAATTAACCATAATGTATGAGGGTATATATATGATGCAGTAGACTGGCATCCCACCCTGAACTGATTCTTTCTCTTTACACCATTTGAGATTTAGGATAGGCTCTGACTCTCCTTGGCCTCCAAAAAGGATAACATGGGTACTGAGAAGTGAATGAATAAATTAATTTTATGTTCTTCTACACAATGTTTATGCTATAGAGACAGTTTACATTTTTAATATATTTTGGGTTGTAGTTTGCCAGTGTCACAGCTGCTTTTATAGTGGCAAGTTTATTTTAATGTGAGCAAAGACAGATTCTAAATCTAGACACCTGACTGTCACTTATTCATGCACAAGTTTGGTATTTTATTCCTTATAGAAACTCTTCTTTACCCATTTAGATTTTGGTCATCATGAAATTTTAGTTCTATCATGGCATAAAAACAAATATACTTTGCTGTAGTAAGCATTTGGCATAGCCATGGCAGAAGTACAACTCAGGATAAGCTTTATGGGGAGAATTCAATAACACCTGCATGGACTTATTTGCCATGTAGTCATAATGACATGGTGCTTACATGGAAATAAGCAGATGTGTGATCCAGTAAATGGAGCTGAGGAGCATGCACGAGTGTGCGTACACGAAAATGTCCATGGCATGCAGATCACATCATAAGCAGGTGAAATGCATGCAAATGAGGCTGGTACAGTGGTCCAGTAAGCAGATAGGCAGTCGTGCAGACCCCATTTTGGTGTCCGTAATGTACACAGACAAAATTCTGTGTACAGGATGCAAAAATGACACCAGGGGCTGTAAAAGTGTACTGACAGTGGCATAAATAGCATAGGGGACACAGATATGGGCAACACTAATCACCATCTGTCCAATATCATATGGAAAATATTTTTTTAATACCCTGGGAATGTTTGAGTGGCACATCACAGTGCCCAAACATGCCGTTATGTGAAAACAAATAATTGTAAAAGCCAGAATTTATTTAACAGTAAAGCATTATAGGACCCTGTATGGATTATGTACAATGTTAGACTGCTGTGGTTGCTAATGAGGCAGGGCCTGAAACCACGTACTTTCCAGGTACTGTGCAGGGATCTGTATGCAAATGAGCTGGGGTTACTGAATAGCACAAATGGGTATTGTGTCCGCAAATCCCATCCGTGTAGGTACAGAACCATGTTGTTGTCAACAGTAGAGGGAGCGGGCATCAAAAAGGGGCGTGTCTGCATACTTCTAAGCTCATTGGAGCTCAGCGGCACCTGTTTGTGAGGTGTGCCACCATGCTATCTGTGACCTTCCAGGGGAGTGTGTCTACTGACTGCTAAGCTTTGTTTATCTTTGTGGCATGGGTATGCATGGTGTGCAGCAGTGTGCAGCAAGGAAGGCTGTCACAAAAAAAAAGTGGCTGAGAAAGCCAATGATATATTAATTAATTAATGATGAGCCCTGTTTCACTTAAACTAGGGCCATTAGACCCTTTAATGAGGTACTTGGCAGGTGGAATGCATCATAGGTAGCCAACCACACAAGCTACACCTACAGCAGATCACTATAAAGGTTGCATACACCCTACAGTCTGATTTTACCCCCATACTCTGCACCATTGAAGTACAGACTTGGGAATTTTAACTGAGAGAATGCTAGGGGCTGCTGCAGGACTGCTACATATGTATGTGCTAGATGCTGAGATCAATGCAGCAGCCTAGACTGAGAAGGAGAAGAGTGTTTAGGCTCAGGGTAACTTTACAGGAGCTACATGAGCTGGAGATTGTAGATTGTTACAGGGTGGACAGGGACGTACTACAACAACTGATTGAGCTCCTCTGAACTCAACTCAGACCCAGAGCCTACAGAGGGGGAACCCATCCCAGAGGAAACAAAGGTATGTGTAGCCCTTAGGATACTAGCTACAGGTACTTTCCAAAGACCAAATGGAGACATGCTGGGGGTCTCACAACCATCTGCTTCTAGGGTACTCCATCGAGTCCTGGATGCCATGCTGCCACATGCCAGTGAGCACATTTATTTTCCCTTCACCCCTGAGGAGAGGGTCAGCAGTATGTGACTCTTCTGCCATGTAACACACTACCCTGAGGTACTGGGTGCCATAGCCTGCACTCATGTACACATCAAGGCACCACCTGATGAAGATGGTAGAATCTACCTTAACCACAAGATGTACCACCCATCTAATGCTAGGTCATGTGCAATGCCCAGGGCATTATAATGACTGAGAGTGCTGGCAGCCCTGGCAGTTATCATGACTCCCATATCTGGCACACATCACATCTGTACCAGATGTTTTCTTGGGGGGGGGCACCCACATGGCTATTTACTTAGGGATGCTGGCTACTCCCTGGAACCATGGATGATGACATCCATTAGAAATGCACACACACACCCACTGAAGAATGCCATAATGAGGCACATGCACAAACTAGGAATATTATAGAGCATGTGCTTGGGCTGTTGAATTCATGGTTTTGGTGCCTCAATATATCTGTTGGAGCCCTGCAGTACTCTCCAGCCACATGTGCACAGCTGTTCACAGTATGTGCCATGCTACACAATATGATAATGCAGAAACAGCTGCAGCAGGATCAGCAAAGGGAATGGATACACAGCCCCCCACCAGTGCCTAGGTCACCACAGTCACACCCACATGGGGACTTCAGAGCAGGGACCCCCTTAGGCTGTCCCTGTAGGCAGATGTAGGCCTGTCCAATATGCCCTGGCCTTGGTCAAGAAACAACGCATAGTACATGCACTGACAACCTAGGGCCTTAGGGACTGACACCTTACTCTGACTTGCATACATACTAGTAAAAATGATGCCAGACAGACCATACAGCCTGTACCTCACCATGTATTGGCTGTGGACTGTGTGCATCAGACAGAGTTAACCCTGAACTGTAGGTCTGTCAACTGCTGCATTTGCAAGTTGTCACTCTCCTATACACCACTTGTAAGGGGTACTACAATATGGTAGCATATGTATGGACCTCCCACAATTATGCAAGGGAATATAATGGGCTATATATAGTATGCTACTGGGCTACTTGCAGAGATCTATAGTGGGATACTGGGCTACTTGTAAATATCTAACAGCCACTTGGGACAACAGGTACTCTGTTCATTAGTATGTGCCCCATAATATCCACTAGGCCACATGATGGGAAACTTCACAACATTATTCCAGGGACATGTCAAACAATGAGATCAGAGGACAGTCGCACAACTGTCTATGCCAGCAGAGCATAGGCTGATCACCTCCCACCCCAAACACGTCAGTGTCCCCAAACAACTGTTGCAACAGTAAGTCTGGAATGACATAGCAGCAGACCAGACAATTCCTGTATGTTGCTGATACTGTGAGGAATGAAGCCTCTTGGTCTGGAAGCTGGTGTAGCTCACTGGATCAGAGACTATAACATGGGCAATGGTGCTGATGGTTCGAATCTGGCAGCATCCAGCATCATTTGCATGCCAGGTACTCATATTATGGTATTCCAACAGACTGTCATAACCCCTCAATTTGTTACTGCAAGAAAGCTGGCCAAAGCCAGAGTGAATGGGGGCACAAAGGACTATTTACAGACATTATACATGCTCTGAGTAACCTAGCAGGAGGCTAGTATACCAGCAGACTGCAACAGGTCAGATTAGCTGCAGGATGTAAAGGTCATCACTGAAATGTGTCAGTAGTTACAACAAGTCAGTGACCACTGTTTACAGTATAGCACCAGAAAATCACAAATGTATGAGGAACACACCAGACATATGGCGCGAAATTCTGGACATTCTGCAAAAACATACAGGGAGAGGTATGCAGACTGTCACCCTGTGTGTGGTGTTACATCATGTACCCCAGTCACATCATACCTCTCAAACCTTTAGAGCATAAAATCATTCCAAAGCCGTGAACAACAGTGGGACCAAGGCCCACAACTAGGGACAGGTTTTAAATAGTTGCTCCCACAAATGTAGAATATTTATATAATAACAGGTCTTGCATTAGCATGAATCTCTTGATGTGTATGGAGCCTGTAACTCAAATGTCTGTCATTAATTATTGACATCGATCTTCACTGATTTGCAACTAATTTGTCAGAAAACCACAGTGCTATGTGAAACGGACAAAAACTGTGAGGCAAACTTCTGGACAGTCTGTAAAGCTGTGTACAGATGTGAGGTATCAGTTACATATTAAGGTCAGCAAACAACCGGGGAATGCCTTGGACAATATCAGGGAACTGCAGTACTGTGGTAATGGGTGCAGCAGCCAATGGCCTGCAGCACACATAATCCTGGACTAGAATACAAGTAGCTCTGGCATGGAGTCATCTTGTCCATACTGACAATCACAGTGGGCATTAACCTACACTTAGCTAACTTAAGCCCAAGTCTGTTGCCTCTACCTCCCAAACACCTGCTATGTGGAAATATGTCTGTACATACATACAGCTATGTATACAGATCTGTCTCTCCCTATCCCCCTCACACTTGATTAGTGTCTCTATTAGTATGTGCCACACACACACACACACACACACACACACACACACATATATATATATATATATATATATATATATATATATATATATATATACACTGACAAGAGGTACATATAGCTGTATAAAGTACAATGATGCACATATTCTCCAGATATAGCTACATAACACATTTACATAACATACATACACAACAACATTTGAGGAGACATCTCTGTTATACACATTTATATGGATATGGGTGGGGATGTATGACTGTCCCCACATACCCTAGAAAGCTGGAGTTATCTTCACCTACACATCACAACAGTTGTCTGACGAAACCAGACCAAGGCCACAACAGTACATAATCCACTCACCCACAGACCCCTGTGCCTGCGGACTGTCACCCTGTAGACAGATACAGGCATGCAGGTGGTGTAATGTAGAATGGGTGCAGCGCATGCCTTGGACAGGCCATATTGTCCCTGGCCACAGGTCCACCTATCAAACTGCAAACAGTCACATATGGCCCAACAGGTAAGTGTACACACATAGCAGGGATATTACCAGGTATTCCAGTCATAGAACACTAGATACAATAACAGTACCAAGCAGTATCACTCTGCAGGCCGCACATGCTGTCGAACACAAGACCACTTTGTGTACTCCACAAGTACTGTGCCTGCAACACTATATACAACCAGCATAACCTGTAGCATGAGTGATAGGTACTGTGAGCTGTAGTGTATAATACCAGATAGGTAGGAGTTCTAATCTCACATCATCCAACTCTGTGTGTGTATCAATATATTCCCTTGCAGTAGTATGGACATGCACATATGGGCTATCTCTGTGCAATGGTATGCAGTTTATGGCCTTGTGACTAGCTGCTGGCCTCAGCACTGGCCTCCTGTACAAGGCCTGCTGATGTCATCCACCTTAAGAGTGATGGCCGATAGTATAATGACAAGTAAACTCCATGTTGCATGTGATATGTACTGCAAGCTGTAGTGTGTAACAGTAAATAGGTATGGGTTATATTCTCACATCATCGAACTTCTGTGTGTGTATGTGCATATATCTCCTTGCAGCACTATAGACATACCCATATAGCTTAACTCTACACAGACAAACCAGAAGACCAACATCCGGAGCACCGACATTCTGACCTGAGGTAAGTAACCATTTCCCACTTCCAATAAAGTGCTTTTTGTAATTACTCACATTGGAATTTGCCTGCTGTCTCAGTTGGCGTAAGTTTTAAAGTATCATTGTTCCTGTCATATTTTCTTTGTTGGATTACAGTGAGTGATTAAACCAGAAACATTGAATCTTGCTTGGTCAGGCACTTAAACTAAACTGAAACCTTTAAACAGAGTAGAAAAAAACTCATTAATTAGGGGTGCACCATTTACCATTAGTGAAGCCATTGTGTGAAATAAATGAGGTTATAATCTCATACATATGAATATTCATTTCATTTTATTTATTTAGTTATTGAAATTTGTTACTGAAAAAGTCCAGCTAGGCAATAACCCATTTTCAGCAAAGGCCTAGGGAGAAAAGCTCCAACATGTTACATGAAAGCAAAAGAGCAGAACATAGCAAATATAAAACAAGTTATATGGAGTGTCTTTTTAACAAGTACAATATAATATGAGAGTTATAAAGGTTGCCATTGTCATAAGTATAATATAATACAATACAATATAATGCAGAGTAACCAAAGAAATAATAAGATTGTCTAGTGAGAAAACCAAGCTTAATTTGTTTAAATTACAACAGGTGAAGAGAGAGAGAGAGAGAGAGAGAAAGAATAAAGCAAAGGTGAGATACCAAGAAATACATTAATTCAAAAGAGATAAACAGAGACAGCTGTTACTTGATAAAATGATTATTAATAAACTGACAAAGAGTGTCAGAGGTGAGAGAGAAGAAAGACTGGTTATTGAAAGGAATATGTGTATACAGGAGAAGGGAAAGTGTATGAATAAAGTGTATAATGTTAATAGAGAAAGATAAGAATTACAAATGAGTATTTCATGGCTATTGAATCTGGTGGCTTAGCAAGTGAATAAGATCTTCAGTAGTGGTACAGGAGATGGTAGTAAGGTAGTGGAGAGGTTAGGTCATAAAACTGAAAAATGATTATAGCCGGAGGAAGTGGAAAGTGAGAATTGCTGCAAGAAAGTGGGGAGAAAGATAAAAATGTGGATGAAGGTAGAGTGTGTCAGATTATTAAATCATAACATTCATTAGTGTATTATACTGATTCCTGACACAAAGTGGTTTGGGAATGCTGTCAGTTATGTGAAAATGAGAATTCTAAAGCTCTCGATCCCTGAACATTTTAGATGTGGTCTACAGGGAACTTCAAACATGTAGAAAATGGAATGGGAGTTTTTGGACCTAAGAAGGTGATTTTGCTAGTTATGTAATTAGGGAAGAATGAATTATAATTTGTGATATTGATGCATAACCGTGTGAAATAGTTGCATTATGAATGCATGACTTTTTATTTTCATTTATTTCTTTTTGTTCTTCTGTTTTCTTTACAAATGTTCCAATCACAGTCAGAGAACATGTTGAGAATAAGTTTCAGTGTTGCAATTGGACCACGGTGGTCGCTGGATTCTAGTTAGGTTCACATGATTCAGTGGAGTGACACCACTCCTGTTATCATTCACAATTCCTTTAAACAATTAAAGGGTCAACAGTTATCAAAAGCATCCCAAGATCCTTCACAGCAGAAGGTCCACAGAAGAGTGAGACTAGGAATCCAGGAGAAGGCGACAACTTGTGGTGGGAATACTACTTTTATGATACTACAGCTAGAATGTTGAGAGTGCAGGGATGTAACCTGCTTGTCAAAGGCATAAGTCTGTAATGTGTGATGATAATTCTATAGAAATACAGGACAGGGAGTCCAGTGCCATTGTCCATGAACATTGTAAAATCATGGACTGAAAGTAAATGTTAAAAATGCATTACTATATCTCTTGGGAAGTCATCTACACCAAGGATCTACCACACTAACAATACACCCCTAAGAGTTGAGCCAGTCTTTGGTGATTTGGGAAGTTATGTGGACAGTGACCTAACTTTTGACCAACATGTGCCCATTGTTGGAAGAAAGCCCTTCTGTATTGCACAGCTTATAAACAAAGGGATTGTGTTTATATCTAGGGAAGTCATTGTCCACCTTTACTCAATCTTCATTAAGCCAATCAGTGAATACAATGCCCTCTTGGGCATGTGTCTGTCCAGACACATACAACAACTGCAATGCTCACAGAGACACCTTACAAAAAGGATTCAAGTCCTAAACAACATGTCCTACATGGACCTACTTAATTCCATGTCACTATACTCGTTATCCTACAGATTGCTAAGAAGTGACCTGTGGCTGTCATATAATGCATCCCTGACTCAATACTTAAGGATTTACTGCACATCAGCAAGTCCAATGGCATCAGAAGTACTTAGTCTAGGGATCTAAACCTTTTCTGCAACATAGCAGAATGGTTTGGAGGGGCAGGTATATCTGACAGAGGATACTGCTGTTCTGGAAGAGACCCTGTCCATGTAAAACAAATGTCATCCTTGTCCATATTCAAATGCAGCTTGGATCTATATATAGTAAAAGAAAATTGACCTCTAGGGCTACCATCTGTTCTAGTAGTGGACATATGCAGCTTCTAAATGCTTTATCCCATGCAAGGGTCCCCTCAAATTATCTATGGTATGATTCTACCGATTCTTATTAGGGGTAATATAATTATTGACCATGGGATGGGTAAGCTTAGGTTAATTAGAGGTTAATTAGAGCACAAAAAGGGGAAATTGGATAGACTTAAAATGGCCATCAAGGGCAAGTAGCCTAATACTTACTTATGAACCTATGAACAAGAAATACAACCTGCATGGGCAATGATGCTCAGAAGTAGAAGAAGATATGATAAAAGAAGAAGCTTGGATTAGAGATATCTGAATCATTGTTTCACACTCACAGTGTCTGTAATGATAGAGTTAGCTGACATTCAAGGTGTTACAAGTGAGAAATAAAGTTACCAGAATTAAGTAATTTACATATGGTTTTAGATATAACTGAATGTTCATGGAAATGCTATTAGCACCACCAAAACCAGATGTTCAAAACTTGCTTGAGTAGTAATTTGCTGAGAAGCTTTTGTCTGAATGTTGATGTTTTGTGATTTTTTTAAGTGATACAAATGTGTAACATGCTCCTGATATTTGCTGTTAGAGTTTTTTTCACCCCTCCCCACCATGCAACCACCCTGGAGTCAGTATATATTAATGTTTGTGATGGGTGGTTGCCCATTATAAAAAATGGCTTCCTATGTGTATTTTGAAATTTGCAAGATACATTTTATTCAAGTTAGGTTTATTCCAATTTGCTTAGACAAGACAAAGCAAACACCACCACCATAATCATTCCTTACAGTTTGCAGCAGGTAATGGAAGTTATGGATGGCTATGCCAGTATGCAATCTGCCTTTGTGGGTTGTGCATTCATCCAGGTCTGGCCTTAAACATTACATAGCTGGAATTTCATCTGATGAGTATTTCAACTGCATTATGACAGTATGCACATAGCTACAAACAGTGGTACATTATAGTCTACAGATGGGATAGACCTTGCTTTCTTGGCCTACTGATTGATTGCTTCAGTGGCAAGGAATGTCTTTTTCATAGTACAATTTTTCATCAGATATTTCATTGTATTGTTAAGTTGTAATTGTGTAACTGCCTCAAATTGCATTATAATGCATTGATTTGCATACCTGGTCCTAACACCTTTGCTTAGGTGTGGAGATATCTTGGACAAGCAGCATTTTGTTCATTTTTGTTTTACCAGGTATGCTCGATGGAGTGACCTAGGATCACTGTCAGATTAAATAACTTGCTCATAACTGCATGGTTTGCATGTGGAATTTAAGGGAATCAAACCAGGACAGCAGGATAAATTCTGTTACCTCCTTGTGGCTTTAACTCTCTGAGCTAAGCTGTAAGATATACATGCTATAATGCTATTTCTGGTGTTTCTGTTCCATGTCATGAGTGGACATAGGGCCCTTTAACACATATGCCTCAGCAAATTGTTTAATGAATGCAGGAATGTATGCCTCAACAAATTGTTTAATGAATGCAGGAATGTCAAGGCTTCACCATCTTCACTTGCAGGAGTACAGGTCTATAGAACTGCATTTGTTAGTGGGAGGAGCCAGGATCCTTAGGGAAAATGTTAAAAGTTCCAATATAAACTCTTTAAACTAGCTAGAGTAGGGGCATTGAAATTAATTGTAAAAACCATGGCGTCTCTCCAAGAATGTCAGATGAGTTAGTAAGGTAAGCATCGATAAGGACAACTGAATAAGGAGAAAAGCAAACTCAACTAAAAAAAAAACTTATGATCTACATGCATGTAGAATTCAGATGGGCATTAAAGCCATAGGAAAGTAGAATGTGATGCGTTCTGGTGCTAGTAATCTAGGTGAAGGCTGCCTGATGAGGACTTTCTTGACTGAAGGAAAACATCTTAATGCTGTGTAATTCACAGAAATGTGGTGTGCATAAATCCATGATGGAAATATAAAAAATATAAGAATAGAGCATAATGAAAGGGCAGCAGAACAAAATACAAAATAAGAGGAATCAAAATGGTATGTGCTGCAGCAGAAATAGAAAGTTAAAGCACTGGTCTCACCAAAGATGTTTGTGTAGTCTCTTATCAGACTTAAGAAACGGGCACAACATGAGAGAACATATACTTAATCAATAAAATATTGGGATAATAGTAGCACAAGAATTTGAATATGATACATATAGCAAGGAATTACTTGAATAGCTACATCAAGGAACTATGTGGTTCTTTTTTTATCCATCAGAGTATAATAGGTGTCAGATGGCTAGAAATGGAAGTACTAAGACACTATCATACTAGATCTGGCATTTTCAACTGGGTATAGGAAGAGGATGTCATACAATGAAGAGGGCAATATAGCTTTCAACTCCTAATCTCCATAGTCACAGACAAATGCTCCAAATCATTGACATTTTTTAATGTTAGTACTATTAACTTGAAAAGCTGACAGAACACAATGTGAATTAGCACACATTTTCTGAAATAAATAACTAATGATTGCCCTAATTTGATTAATATATTTTTCCACCTTTCACCTAAAATCACCAGTTTTAAGACAGTTTAAGAGGACAGTGGAAATGTTTGAGTCAAAATGAGGGTTAGTTGAAAAGTATGGAGGCCATTCATTTGGAAGCTCATGATCACTAAACTCATGGGTACTCTCTGGACTTACTGAGAGAATCAGCATCATTAAACGTGTCCCGTTGGCTTCCCAAAACTGTACTGGTAGACAGGTGTTGTCATGCTGAGGAAAAATGAGAAGACATCCTTATCTTCTCTTATAGAAGTCATAGCTCTTCCTGTAAAATAAATGTTCAACTAAAGAAGAAGACAAGAGCTGCAAATCTAAAGAGAGGTAGAATCGATTAGTACAAATGCAACAGGAACCAATTGAAAATCCTGCTAATTAACTTTGAATGGAACAAAGAAGGAAACTTGAACAAAATTACTCAAATTGTGGCCAAAGCACAAATTTAGTTATTGGCTGGATGTTAAAATCTATTTTATAAATAAAAGATAACAAAGACTGACAACATGAAGGTCAGGCATTCAAATGTAAAAGCAATTTTTTAAGTTTGTCTATTAAAGATGTATATAACTACACATCTTATGGTCCCAGTGATTGCTTGCCTGTTATTATTCTTATGTTCCTTTGCTCTTCTAAAACGAATTTTATAAATGTAAAGGAGCAATAAAAGACAAAATATGAGGCAGAAAGCCTTAATAAGCAGTATGAAAAGACACAATGAGACACTGAAAAAAGGTTAGGACATGTATATTTTTCATGAAGTTTGACACTAAAAACTCATAGTAGTGGTACTGTGGGCTACAAGTTGTAATGTACTGTTCTGTAATGTTCTTTAACTAAAACAGTTTCTTCAGCCAGTTAGTAGGACCTCAGCTGTAGTACATTGCCTTTGTAAGAGAAATGTTGTGGGATGCAAGCTTGTAGTGTCTGGTTTCATCTGACTTGTTACAGATCTATTTTGCTGATTGGAAAGAAGCTTTCTCCTGTTTTGTTATTCAGTTATATATATATATATAGGTCTACTTCAGAATGTCAACCGTTCAGAATGCCGACTTTCATATCCCGCCACCATATGATCGACATTCCGAAAGAGCATCATCCTGAAATAGCACCATTTACCTACCTGTAAACACAGTAAAACTATGTTATGCGGGGGGGGGGTAAAACCCCCCTGCACCCCCCCACACCCCCTGCTACTTAAATATTCTCACTCCGAGATCACACTACAGTGCAGGAAAGGGGAATCTCCCATTCCTGCTTATATATATATATATATATATATATATATATATATATATATATATGTATGTATATATATATATGTTACTGGGCCTGGGGTTTGCTGCTGGCTATTGTGGCCAGCCTGCTTCTATGGATATAGTATTAAACAAAATGAGACAACTCTTCTGCATAAGGAAATGAAGCAACTATATTCCAATATTCTGCCAGAAATGTTTTTAAGGCATTTTACTGTAAGTCCATTATTTTGTTCTTATTCTACATAGGTGCATTATTTTATTCTCTAGCTAAAACTAGTGGAGCCCCAGCTATAGTACTGGGCCTCCAAATTTTAGTGTCTGATTACATCCCTGGCTTGTTATAACTTTGATTTTTCGCCCAAACCTCCCATGTTGACTTATATGTGACTCAAAAGTCATTGTCTCTGTTGTTTTGCTCTTCAACTGACAGCCCTTACTATAAATTGTCTCTGGAAACTTCTCTCAGTCTTATCTCATTTCATCTCATCTGCTTATACTAGTGAGTACTAATAGATCATACTAAGAGATTCCTCCGCTTACACTGCTTAAAGCTAAAGTTACCCTTCTTATATTTCTACCTGCTTAGTGCACTGCCAAAAGGGTTAACCCTCCCCCCACATTTTGTTTAAAATATGCTCATCCTGATGTTCTAGTGTATATAGATCCTTAATACAAATTTGCTCCACTATTACTCATTAGTACATTTTTCTAGTATACAGACTTTTGCAATAAATACACCTCATTAGTATTTATTAGTCCACTTTTTTCCAGACACAGTTTACCTGACCACCTGTTGTCAGACTGATTGTAATAGGACCATGATGCAATGAAACAAATGCATCACACTCAAATGACAGTTGTCAGAGGTATAAATATTTACTAACCTTGGAGGCCAACCTCTCTTTAAAGACTGCAGACAGTAGTCAGCATGTTTTCATTATGACATCCAGTTCACACAACCATGCCCACCATATGCTGGATAAGGAGACAAGCCTTCTTACAATTAAATACTTAAAAACTTCCTGCCTAAACCACAAAGGCCTCTAAGACAAAATGTTGCTGTACAGAACAGTCAGCATCACACTAACAGGCAAACAGCATACCTGGACACTGCAGAAAACACAACTACAGAAAAGGGTCATTTAACTGACAGGCCAAAGCCTTTAGGGTAGTAAGGCCAAGACAGTACATCTGGTAATGTTGTAGTCATAGATGACTCCGCAGCCAAACACTTAGATGCACCACTCACCAGGTTGAGGAAAGGCAGAGTGATGACTAGTTCTCTCTAGGTGCCAGGATATGCACTGTCACTGGGACCTCCAGGTCCCTTCACACTAACTACACATATGACATGGTCATTGCACATCAGGGTGTGAATGACATGAGGAATACTTCCTTGAATCATATGAAGAGATTCATGATAGAACTCTCTGAATATGTTTCTGAAACTGATGTGAAATAGGTATTGAGTGGTGTTCTATCATCACATACATACATACAAGTAGTTCAGGCATTGACAACAATGCTTTTCTAGCCTGACAATATGCCAAAACAATCATATCCATAATAAGTGTCAAAGTTGTTTTAAAAATATAAGTATATATATTCATATATACACACATAGGATTAAGTTAAAGAGAGAGGGTCAGGCTGAGGTTTAGAATATTGGAAGCAAGAGAGGAGCGTGGCCAAGATGTCAGAGTGAGAAGAGCAGCTTCCTGATGCTCTGCCTATAAATTTTATTTCTGACAGGATTTAATTGGAAATTTTCTAAATACATTGGAAAATTCTCCTTATAAATATTCTTTCTACTACTATAACTTAACAGCTGGGAAAAAATTTGAATTTTCAGTGATTTTTCTCTCACAAATTACCTGCCAGAACTTCAACAACTGTATACAGCCTGCTGTAGTCATGAGCCATTCAAAATCCTCAGCTCAAGACAGCTTCATGAAAAGATTTACAAACTATAATTACAAGTATACAAGACCTCTCCACAAAAATAGACAATTTAACAAACATCATGGAAAATATGAAAAAAGAAAGTAAGAAGCAAATTTAAGACTTGAAGGAGATAATTTCAAAACATTCAGATCAAATAGCAAGCATAGAGGAATCTGTAAGTGAAATAGATGGAAGACAGATGGAGAATGACAGTCAAATTAAATTTCTATTGAAACAAAATAACTCAATACAGAAAATGGAAGACTTAGAGTCAAGATCAAGGAGAAATAATATCAGAATTTATGGAGTCCCTGAAAAGTCAGAAGGAAATAATATGGTTCTGTTCTTAAGTAATTGGCTGCCCAAAGTGTTAAACCTTCCAGAGCCTCTATCTTATGGAATTGAGAGGGCTCATAGGTCACTGTCAAATCCTTCTGCATCAAGTAATTCAACTTCAGCAAGATCTATCATAGTTAAGTTCTTGTCAACACACGGTAAAGATCTAGTGTTAAGAACTGCCTGGTTCGGAAATCCTATTCAAGATAATGGAATAATTATTAGATTTGATAATGATTACACATCTGTAACCATAGCAAAAAGAAAAGTGTGTGTTCCTCTCATTAAAGACCTCAAAAAAGCTGATAAAAAAGCTCAGATACTTTTTCCAGCCAGAATAAAAATCACTCTTCCTGATGGTCAGAAAATCTTTAATAATATTGAAGAAGCAACAGACTTTGCCAAAAGGCACAACTTATTAGATAAATTAGAATATATGGATCTCTCCCTACCAAGCCTGAAGAGACAAGCTAATAATGGCAAGGCAACAATAAATAACAAAATCACTAAAAAACTCAAAGGGAAATAAGACATAAAATCCTCCCACTTCCAGTGGACATAATCCCTTAAAAACAAGCTCAACACAACACACTTGAGGTAAAGTCTTATGATTTCTATGTGTAAATATATATATGCCCGTTTCTTCTTTCTTCCCCTCACCCTACTTGTTCCTGCTACTAAGTAACCTTACTTGTCATCTTTCTCCTTTTCCCTTTCGTTTTGTTAGGTTCTCATCCCTTATATACCCAGTTGTATGATAGAATAAACATGTGTGGCTATATAAATTCATAAAACTTGTTTTGGATGTGAAGGACTGTGAACTATAGTTTATTTTAATTAACAAGGTGCCTGGTATAAATATACTGTGTAAAACGTCCTTTTAAAATGTAAACGATGTTAGAAATATAGAACTCTAAATTGGTATAGATAGAACTGCTGTAAGTTTTGTGGTGGGAGGGAGACTTTGGGCTTATACGCATACTGTTAGAAAGACTTTCGTAAGTGTTGACAGCTGCAATTAAATATTATAGGTTTTCTTTTTCTTTCCTTTAAAATAAAATATGGTACTAGTCATCTGGGGTAGGAAGGGTCCTTCTGGAGATATGCTGTAAATGGTTTGTACTGTTGATAACAGTTTTCTTTAAAAAAGAGTATTGACTTGCTTATTTTTTTTTACATGCATTGATTCCTACTTTTACAACCCATGAGTGTATTAAAGCAAGAATTACTTCAGAAAACTTTCTTTGCATACCTCGAGAAAGCCACTGACACTAGAATTAGGAAAAGCTTCACAAGAACCAGGGCTCGAGCATTTAAAAACTTGACAGTTCTTCAAAGTTAACACACGACCGTGGGAACTTGTATCTATGATGCATTTGACCTTCAAACCTGTGTTGCACACCAAGAATCATCTGTGACAGAAGAAAATGGTGGAATGCAGCAGTTATACAGTCGCGAAAGACACAAACCACTTTAAAGTAATTTAAACTGTGAATTTACAGACAGAAAGACAAAACAAAGCTGCGTTTTAGTAGATAGCTTTTAGGCTACAGTCTGAAATCAGTAAGTGCATTCATTTAAATGAATATTGTGGCAGATGCACTGATCAACATAAGCAAATCTGGAATACACTCATAATCCTTTCTCAAAACACAGTGCTATGGATGAAGGTAGAGTCTTAGGCTGAATACTCCCTTGAAGATTTAAGATAGATAAATAAGTGCAAAGATAGTTAGATGGATATGGGCATTCTAATTCAAGAAAGAAAGTCTGTCACGAAACACATTTTAAAGCAAAACCCGCCAGTTAACTTTTGTCTCAAGTTTATCATTTTGTGCTGTACAGACATAGAAACAGTTCAAACATTAGAAACCAAAAATAATCACTATATTTGGGGGGGGGGGCAACAAGCCTAAAATATGTAAGCACACAAACCAACAATAATCACTATATTTGGGGGGGGGGGCAACAAGCCTAAAATATGTAAGCACACAAAGAAGGAGTGAGATAGTGGGTGAAAGGAGGAAGAGAGGTTCCTTTCATTGACAGTAGAATTAGAATAAAATTATTACAGATACATCTAGTGAAGGTATAGGTTAGGAGTTAAACATTTGACACAAATGCATACAGATTTAATTCCCCAGTTGCAATGCTTATATTATTGCTGCACCACACTAAACATTAGTTATGTAAAAAGAAGTGAAGAAATGCATACTGGTTTCATTCTTTAGTTTTAAAAGAGGGAAGAGAGGAGAAAAAAGAAGTAAATGAGAATGGAAAGCGCCATTGACAATGTAATAATTCAATAATATTAAATGTTTATTGAGCACACCATGATAAATGGTAGACTGGTATACTATGGATTATAGAAAAGATCACAAACAGTAAAAGTAAGTAATGCATTAAATCTAAGAATGAATGAAAACAAGCCTCTGGTATACATTCTATATACATAAATTAGCTAATTAAAGAGGTACACACCTATACTAAATTCCTTGACATAACATGTAAGACTAGCATTTTAGTGAATAGTCAAAAAGTAACTGCAAAGTTCATCAAAATATGAAGCAATTATAATAAACCTAATATAAAAATTGTATTTTACACACAAGTAAATAGGGGGATTGAGAGATAAATGAAGGAAAGGGATGATTATCACAAGCTAATAAGATTAAAAAACATGCAACAATATAATAACACAAATTAAATATGATAAGCTTCACACTCCTAACCTTCAGATAAATTATACCAGTTGTAGTCCATAAATTAAAAGTGGAGCAGGAGGGAGTGGGGGGGGAGGTGATAGAGGAAAGAAGAAGAAGAAACTTACGCTTAACTACCAATTAAATTTTACCTATAATATGAAACCCTAATATAAATTGTAAATTAGAATTTGATATATATTCACTACTCATAATTTAAGGCATAATCAGAGAAGTATTATCATTGTCAATAAAGGTTTCAGTTTTTTACAATGTTGTTTGAGTCAGTTATATATCAGAATTTGAGAATACAATCATATTATTAAATAGAGAGAAATATATAAAATATGAGCATTTATTTCACAACTATATCTTATGTGCAGCTAGGTCTATATAGTATGTTTTATTAGAAGTCTTGAGTCATTATGATTTTCAACATAAAGCACAATGTTAAAGAAATATTGAATATGCTTAACTGCATACTTAATCAATAGAGGGCAGAAGCATTTTTATAAAAGGTTGACTTGACATAGGATTGTTAGAGATGGTGGCTCAGATGATGTGTTCATCAAGCCAGGGATTTATTTTTTCATGTTTAGAGTTGTATATAGTTACGAATGTTTTGTTAATTTTATTTGTTTTTAAATACCTGCCCATAACTAAATCTAACAGACATATTTGTATCTTTGAAAATGTTTTCCTATAAATATATGTCTTTAAATGCCAATGGCTTTAATAATCCAATTAAAAGAGGAAGCATAGTTAAATATTTGAAATTGAACAAAGCAGATATAGTCTTTCCACAAGAAACCCATATCATTAGTAAAGACCTAGATAGAATGTTCTTTAATGGCTACATGTTTCTTGTGGAATCTCACTACCAGACCAAAAGAAGAGGCACAATAATATTATGGAAAAAAAACATTGCCAATACCCAAAATTATAGATACATACTCAGATAAGAATGGCATGTTATGTTTGGTAGTTTTAGAGATAAATAAAAGATATGTAACTTTAGTAAATACATGCTGGATACCTGGTGTTGGAGCAGAAACAGCGAATAAGCACTTAGACTTAATAACTACCAAATCCAAAGCAGAAATAATACACGCAGGCGACTTTGTCTTCTCACCACAAAAGATACCACTAAAGATGATAAATTTAGAATGTCCTTAGCAGCAATAAAATTAAAGAATTTTATTAACATATTAAGCCTTAGGGTTATATATGATATAAAAGAACCACAGTCATTAAAATACAGTCATTATTCATATTGATGTGGTACCCAAACAACAATTGATAAAGTACTAGTTACTAATAATTTAATTTCTAAAATTCTGGAAGTTATAATTAGTTCCTGCCCATTATCGGATCACAATGCCATATTATTCAAGGTTAACATCACACCAAAAGAACTAATAACCTGGCAAAGACTACCTGCATACATTATCACACTTAATGGATTTAAATAATTGCTTTTAAGTGAGATAAAATTATTTCTTGATATAAATGATAATAATGAGACTTCTAAGGCCATTTTATGGGATTCACTAAAATCCTATCTATATAATCAAATCAAAAATTGGTATATAAACAAAAGAAAACAATGAGATAATGAGTTAATAAAAATACAATCAAAAATTGTGCAATAAGAAAGAATTTAAACACCTAAGATATAAAAACAAACTCTGAACTAAAATCATTAAATGCAAAGTATTCAGAAACTGTAAATCACAAAGTGGTAATACATTTAGGAGACTTAAAATTCAATCTTATTCAGTAAATCCCAAAACTTACATAGACTGGCAGTCAAATCAAAACATTTAGCAAGTATTAACCACATAAAAGAAATGACAGATAATAAAAGAACTAAACCAAGGCAAGTGACAGAACTCAAAGAAATTTTGGAAATTTTCAGAACACACCATGAAAAAGTAAATAGCACTAATACAGACCCTGATAACAATACACTTAAAAGCAATTTTCTGAATGAAAACATTAATAAAAAAATAACAAATGAACAAAACACCAATTTGCTCAAACCAATATCTTTAAAAGAAATCAAAAAAAGTATCCAAAACCTTAAAAAACAAGGCCCCAGGACTAGATGGAATTATAGGAGAAATCTGTAAATTAGTCTCAGAAAACACCTTAACAATTCTAGTAGCGGCTCTTGAGGAATTCAGAAAAAAATAAAAAAAGTCTTTCCATCATGGAAATATGCCATTATCTCCCCATTCTAAAGCAAGACAAATCCTAAATTAGTAACATCATACCATGTTATCTCACTACTAAATGTAGATTATAAATTTTTTACCTCAATACTTGCAAAACAACTAAACCAATTTCTCCCAAAAATAATAGAAGATGACCAAACGGGTTTCATTTTGAATAGGAAAGTTCAGGACAATGTTATCAGACTTCTATCTTTAATAGATTTTGCAAACAAGAAAAAAAATAATTGTCAATTATCAGTCTAGATCTAGAAAAGGCATTTGATTCTTTATCCTGGTCATATTTATTCAAAGTTTTAGAAACATTTAACTTCTCCCCAGATTTCACAGAATTAATAAACAGCCTATAAAAGAACTCTTTATAATATATTAAAGTTGGAGCCTTTTTATCCAAACAAATACAAAAACTATAAGGAACTAAACAAGGCTGCCCTTTGTTACCGCTGCTATTTGCCTTATCAGTGGAACCATTAGCAAACTGCATAAAAAATAATAACATAATTAGTTTTGTTGTTAATTCAAACTATACTTCCAAAATACAGTTGTTTGCTGATGATATTATATTAACTATCAGAAATATAGATTCCTCAATAAAGCACATTATAAAAGCTCTAGGGCAGTTTGAAAAAAAATCTCAGTCTTAAAATTTAATAGCAACAAAACTAAAACATTGCTATTGAATAAAAAAATGAATGCGGAATTGGAAAAACACAGTAACTTTAACTGGGAAAATAATATTCTTAAATACCTAGGAATACACATAAAACCAAATGGAAAAGAAACCATACAAATAAATTATAAACACTTACTACATACGGTTAAAGAATACCTAAACAAGTGGAATAAAACGTTCTTAACTTTGGAAGAAAAATTATCATTAATAAAAATGTGCATTCTTCCAAAATTCCTGTTTCTTATTCAAACCATAATTATCAGTCCTCCTAATAAAATAATAAAACAACTTTACTCACTTCTAATCAAATTTCTATGGTATCCACAAAAGCAGAGAGTAAGATATGATTGGCACTATAGAGAGTGGAAAAAAGGTGGAATCACATTCCCAAAACTAGAGCTTTATACTGGATCAGTTATATTTCACATTATGAGTCAATGGTTAAGCCACAAATACACATCAAAGTGGAAAAAGTTACATAAAACTATTTTATTGTCAAATGTAGATGAAGCAGTAAGTAGTGATATATTTACAGAAAATAATAAAAAAATTCTTAGTAGTAAAAGACTTAGCATATAAAGAAAATAAAAAGGAGAAACTTCCACATTGTATTAATTATATATTAAACAATTTTAAAAGAATAATAAACAAAAACCACATGGCAAGACATTTTCTAATCTTAATGTTTCCGATAGCGCAACGAAGGGTTGTCTAGATTCATTTAATATGAAGAAAATAATGGAGATGAAGGGCAATGGTCTAAATTTTTGGCACACGAAGGGTTGTCTAGATTCATTTAATATGAAGAAAATAATGGAGATGAAGGGCAATGGTCTAAATTTTTGGCAGCAATTCCTAGGCACAAGTGATATATGTGAAGCAAACAGTCTTATAGCCAGATACAACATAAATCAAAATAATTGGTTAAACATTCAAACCTACAGAGAGCACTTAATAAATGAATTTAAAATTAATCAAGTGACTAATATTTCATGACAACCTAAGATAATTTCTCTTTTATGTGAATTAAACTCAACACTCACCAGACTGAACAAGGAAAAGATCACAGTAAGCTGCCTTTCAGGCTTAGAATCAGCCATTATTAACATACAAGCACTCAGGTCACTCCACAGCAAGTACAAGTATGACTCAGTCATTGTCCATGCCGGTGTGAACGACCTGAGACGTACCTCCCTGGACTACATGAAATACACGTAGAGGAGCTCTCAGATTATGTAGCCCAGGCCGGTATGACCCTGAACCTGAGCAGTATCCTACCCTCACCAAGAATGATGCCACAATACAGAGACAAAATGATCAGCTTTAATAATTGGCTTAATTACTGGTGTCATTCTAAGGATCCAATGTTCGTCTGCCTGGGATGACATGCTTGACAAGCCATGTTGTTTACCTCGCTAGTGGGACCAAGGCTTGCACCTGTCACCCCTGGGCTTCCAGATATTGGCAAAGTGCTCTTACCACCCCCATGAAGATTGCCTTTTTTAGGCAAGGCTCAAGTGATAAACCTACCAAATTTGCCCTAGAAAACAAAAAAATGAAGAAAAAACTAAGGGTAATACTGCTCAATGCCAGAAGTCTAAACCTCAAGATGCACACCCTCGAAGCCTTTCTCAGTATGGAGAACATCGATGTCTGTGCTGTGACTGAAACCTGGTTCAAGGCTCCTGAGAGCACTCCCCCCCAACAAGTAAATAGATGAATAATAGAGATGTTACACAAATAAATAATGAGCAAATACACAATACTATTTTACTTCAGATAAATTATACCAGTTGTAGTCCATAAATTAAAAGTGGAGCAGGAGTGAGTGGGGGGGGGGGGTAGATAGAGGAAAGAAGAAGAAGAAACTTACGCTTAACTACTAATTAAATTTTACCTATAATATGAAACCCTAATGTAAATTCTAAATTAGAATTTGATATATATTCACTACTCATAATTTAAGGCATAATCAGAGAAGTATTATCATTGTCAATAAAGGTTTCAGTTTTTTACAATGTGGTTTGAGTCAGTTATATATCAGAATTTGAGAATACAATCATATTATTAAATATAGAGAAATATATAAAATATGAGCATTTATTTCACAACTATATCTTATGTGCAGCTAGGTCTATATAGTATGTTTTATTAGAAGTCTTGAGTCATTATTATTTTCAACATAAACCACAATGTTAAAGAAATATTGAATATGCTTAACTGCATACTTAATCAATAGAGGGCAGAAGCATTTTTATAAAAGGTTGACTTGACATAGGATTGTTAGAGATGGTGGCTCGGATGATGTGTTCATCAAGCCAGGGATTTATTTTTTCATGTTTAGAGTTGTATATAGTTACGAATGTTTTGTTAATTTTATTTGTTTTTAAATACCTGCCCATAACTAAATCTAACAGACATATTTGTATCCTTGAAAATGTTTTCCTATAAATATATGTCTTTAAATGCCAATGGCTTTAATAATCCAATTAAAAGAGGAAGCATAGTTAAACATTTGAAATTGAACAAAGCAGATATAGTCTTTTTACAAGAAACCCATATCATTAGTAAAGACCTAGATAGAATGTTCTTTAATGGCTACATGTTTCTTGTGGAATCTCACTACCAGACCAAAAGAAGAGGCACAATAATATTATGGAAAAAACATTGCCAATACCCAAAATTATAGATACATACTCAGATAAGAATGGCATGTTATGTTTGGTAGTTTTAGAGATAAATAAAAGATATGCAACTTTAGTAAATACATGCTGGATACCTGGTGTTGGAGCAGAAACAGCGAATAAGCACTTAGACTTAATAACTACCAAATCCAAAGCAGAAATAATACACGCAGGTGACTTTGTCTTCTCACCACAAAAGATACCACTAAAGATGATAAATTTAGAATGTCCTCAGCAGCCAAAAAATTAAAGAATTTTATTAACATATTAAGCCTTAGGGTTATATATGATATAAAAGAACCACAGTCATTAAAATACAGTCATTATTCATATAGATATGGTACCCAAACAACAATTGATAAAGTACTAGTTACTAATAATTTAATTTTTAAATTCTGGAAGTTATAATTAGTTCCTGCCCATTATCGGATCACAATGCCATATTATTCAAGGTTAACATCACACCAAAAGAACTAATAACCTGGCAAAGACTACCTGCATACATTATCACACTTAATGGATTTAAATAATTGCTTCTAAGTGAGATAAAATTATTTCTTGATATAAATGATAATAATGAGACTTCTAAGGACATTTTATGGGATTCACTAAAATCCTATCTATATAATCAAATCAAAAATTGGTATATAAACAAAAGAAAACAATGAGATAATGAGTTAATAAAAATACAATAAAAAATTGATGCAATAAGAAAGAATTTAAACACCTAAGATATAAAAACGAATTCTGAACTAAAATCATTAAATGCAAAGTATTCAGAAATTGTAAATCACAAAGTGACAATACATTTAGGAGACTTAAAATTCAATCTTATTCAGTAAATCCCAAAACTTACATAGACTGGCAGTCAAATCAAAACATTTAGCAAGTATTAACCACATAAAAGAAATTACAGATAATATAAGAACTAAACCAAGGCAAGTGACAGAACTCAAAGAAATTTTAGAAATTTTCAGAACACACCATGAAAAAGTAAATAGCACTAATACAGACCCTGATAACAATACACTTAAAAGCAATTTTCTGAATGAAAACATTAATAAAAAAGTAACAAATGAACAAAACACCAATTTGCTCAAACCAATATCTTTAAAAGAAATCAAAAAAAGTATCCAAAAACCTTAGAAAACAAGGCCCCAGGGCTAGATGGAATTATAGGAGAAATCTATAAATTACTCTCAGAAAACACCTTAACGATTCTAGTAGCTGCTCTTGAGGAATTCAGAAAAAATAAAAAAATCTTTCCATCATGGAAATATGCCATTATCTCCCCATTCTAAAGCAAGATAAAGATCCTAAATTAGTAACATCATACCATCTTATCTCACTACTAAATGTAGATTATACATTTTTTACCTCAATACTTGCAAAACAACTAAACCAATTTCTCCCAAAAATAATAGAAGATGACCAAACTGGTTTCATTTTGAATAGGAAAGTTCAGGACAATGTTATCAGACTTCTATCTTTAATAGATTTTGCAAACAAGAAAAAAAAAGAATTGTCAATTATCAGTCTAGATCTAGAAAAGGCATTTGATTCTTTATCCTGGTCATATTTATTCAAAGTTTTAGAAACATTTAACTTCTCCCCAGATTTCATAGAATTAATAAACAGCCTATAAAAGAACTCTTTATAATATATTAAAGTTGGAGCCTTTTTATCCAAACAAATACAAATACTATAAGGAACTAAACAAGGCTGCCCTTTGTCACCTCTGCTATTTGCCTTATCAGTGGAACCATTAGCAAACTGCATAAAAAATAATAATAATATAATTAGTTTTGTTGTTAATTCAAACTATACTTCCAAAATACAGTTGTTTGCTGATGATATTATATTAACTATCAGAAATATAGATTCCTCAATAAAGCACATTATAAAAGCTCTAGGGCAGTTTGAAAAAAAATCTCAGTCTTAAAATTTAATAGCAACAAAACTAAAACATTGCTATTGAATAAAAAAATGAATGCGGAATTGGAAAAACACAATAACTTTAACTGGGAAAATAATACTCTTAAATACCTAGGAATACACATAAAACCAAATTGGAAAGAAACTATACAAATAAATTATAAACACTTACTACATACAGTTAAAGAATACCTAAACAAGTGGAATAAAATGTTCTTAACTTCGGAAGAAAAATTATCATTAATAAAAATGTGCATTCTTCCAAAATTCCTGTTTCTTATTCAAACCATAATTATCAGTCCTCCTAATAAAATAATAAAACAACTTTACTCACTTCTAATCAAATTTCTATGGTATCCACAAAAGCAGAGAGTAAGATATGATTGGCACTATAGAGAGTGGAAAAAAGGTGGAATCGCATTCCCAAAACTAGAGCTTTATACTGAATCAGTTATATTTCACATTATGAGTCAATGGTTAAGCCACAAATACACATCAAAGTGGAAAAAGTTACATAAAACTATTTTATTGTCGAATATAGATGAAGCAGTAAGTAGTGATATATTTACAGAAAATAATAAAAAATTGTTAGTAGTAAAAGACTTAGCATATAAAGAAAATAAAAATGAGAAACTTCCACATTGTATTAATTATATATTAAACAATTTTAAAAGAATAATAAACAAAAAACACATGGCAAGACATTTTCTAATCTTAATGTTTCCGATAGCGCACATGAAGAGTTGTCTAGATTCATTTAATATGAAGAAAATAATGGAGATGAAGGGCAATGGTCTAATTTTTTGGCACACGAAGAGTTGTCTAGATTCATTTAATATGAAGAAAATAATGGAGATGAAGGGCAATGGTCTAAATTTTTGGCAGCAATTCCTAGGCACAAGTGATATATGCGAAGCAAACAGTCTTATAGCCAGATACAACATAAATCAAAATAATTGGTTAAACATTCAAACCTACAGAGAGCACTTAATAAATGAATTTAAAATTAATCAAGTGACTAATATTTCATTACAACCTAAGATAATTTCTCTTTTATGTGAATTAAACTCAACAAACCATAATATGGGATTTTCATTATCCAAGTTATACAAAAGACTAAGAGAAGATTTAAAACAGCCTGAAGACTCTTTGTGGAGCTATGTGTAAAAAAAACAAATACATTTAATTTTACAGAAAATGATAAATCATTAATATTCAAATCAGTTTAACTACACAACATCATCTCCCTACTGGAAAATTTTTACATGTAAATGTATTCACAGAAGTTACTTCACTCCAAAGAAAACAGCTACAATATCAAATAATACTAGTCATAATTGTTGGAGATGTGATGAAAATGTATGTGTAGATTGGATACATATGTTCCTCGAATGCAGAACTGTTACTTCCTTTCTGTCAGGAATTTAGGGATTTTACAAAGGCAGTTTGGTCGGATAAATGTGTAATTACAGATTCACTGTTACTGTTTAATTCTCCGATACCAGAGTATATTCCAAAGACACAAGTGCATCTTCTTTGGTCCCTTCTGTCAACAGCAAGGAAAAACATCACTTCAAACTGGAAAAGCAAAAAAGCCCTTTCATTTTCTGAGTTCATATTGTTGGCCAAAACTGTATATAATAGAGAAGTTCTGACTCTTGCTTCAAGAACTACAAGGATAACACATAAGAAATTATCTTGGATGAAGCTTAAAAAGTTATTAGATAAAATGTAAGAATTTTAATCAAAGTAGATTAATGTTATGGGCATTGTATATTGTTTTGTTATCTATAGTTATGTTATGCATTGATTGTATAAATGATGAAGACATTTTATGTTTTTTGTGAAAACCAATAAAAAAAGTTATAAAAAAGAATATTGGAAGCAAGAAGATGCTTAGATGGGTAATAGAGCAGGATGGAAAAGTAAGGGCTTAGAAATATGTCAAAATATTAGAAGTAAGCAGATGCTTAGAAGAATAGCACAGCAGAATGGGAAAGAAAGGGTGCAGAAATGTGTAATGTCTCTTAGCTCAGCATGTTAGTGGTTAATGAGTGAAATTCATGTTTTATGGTCAGAAAAGAAAGCTGTTAGAGAGTGAATGGAATTCACCTGTTATTGAAAGAGCAGGGGCAGGTCTGATTACATAGAAAATATTTTTAGGGTGTGTTTGAAGTTGTTAAAGCTCTCAATGGTAGCAATGTCTGTTGGCAGAGAGTTCCAGAGCTTGGCGGTAGCATGAGAGTATAGGTACTGTCCAGCTCTTTTGCTTGGAAAGTGGACGCTTAGGAGTTATTTGTTTTCAGACCAGAGGGCTCTTGTAGGTATTTAAGGCTTTAAGACAGATTTGAGGGCAGGGCAGTTATCAGGTATATAAATCATTTTATCTGCAAAAGACAACTGTACTAGGCTGAGGTTTTGCGTGATTTCAAGAAAATTTAGTTCTTTCAGAGCTAGGCAGTGGTGGGAACGGTAGGGGTATCCTGTGGCAAATTTGGCAATTTTATGGTAGCAGGACTGGGGCTTGTTTTTAAGAGTAGCTTGTAAATTGGTGTACATGGGGAATGGGATATAAGAGAGAGGGAAACAAATAGGTGTTGGCAAGGGTTTTTCTGCTGGAGCTATCCAAGAAAGCTTTTTATCTGTAGAGTGCTCCTAGTCTGATGTCTGTTTTTTATGCTATTGCAGATGGTGCTTGAAAGTTAGTTTTTTGTCAGTTGTTATGCCTAGTAGTTTTGCCGTGGGTACCATTTCAATTTCTGTGTTCCAAAAATTCTTGGTGCTGTCTACCATATGGTAACTTATATGGGATAAATTCTGTTGAGGTTTGTGACATTTCTTTTACAGCAAAATGTACATAGGTAAGTAACTGATTAAACTTATCACCTTGTTATAGGGTTTTCTTTAGAATAGTCTCCAAAGTTTTATTAAAGCTCTCCATTAACCTGTCAGTTTGTGTGTGGTACACTGAAGTTCTTAACGGTTTTACTAACAGTAACAAAGCTAATGCATGACCCTGGATACAAATGGAATTCCCTGACCTATTAGTATTTTCTTGGGGATCCCTAATCTGAAGAAAAGTAACACTAGGTCTGTGGCTATTGATTTAGAATTAGCATTTTTCTTGGTACTTCTTCAGGAAACTCATAGCAGCCACTAGAATGTATTGGTAGCCAATATTACATTTTACTAATGGAGAAATAAGGTCCATGTCTAGCTACTCAAATAGGACTTCAGCAAATAGTTATAGGTATCAGTGGACTTCTGCAGCCAAGATTTAGTGTTACATTTTGATATTCTGTACAAACTACACAGAAATTTTCTATGTTGTTCATTACATTAGGCTAATAACATCTAGATACAATTCTTGCTTTGGTTTTGTTCATCCCCAAGTGTTCTCCCAAAATATGATCATGTACCAATTTTCATCATAAGAGGTCTAAACAGTTCAAAACTGAGAGCTGGCTGTGATTTCTCTATGTATTTGTTGACCCTGTACAGAAATACATTTTTAACTCAAAATATGGGTATAGAATGTGGATGGCTTGTTTGTTTCTTCTCCTATTATGGTTATATTTTTTTCTGGCCTTGCTTAATGCTTTATTGTCTTAACATGCTCAAAGTCTGATTAATTCATAAAAGCCTGCAACAGATGCATTTAAAATGGCTTACATTTAAGAAAGGATTGGAGCTTGCCTTTTTTCAGCCACATCAGTTTTGGCAGTACAGTAACTGATTTTTTTTTTTTTTTTTTTTACAAGAAAGCTGCAGCCATATTAAGACTAAAAATTAGCACGTTTAAATTCTTTTACTGTGGCTATTGCTTGAGCAAAATGTTGTTAAAATACCTTTAAAGCTGTCTTTTAGCTTGTTTGTTCTACAATTTGTGGCTTTTTGGCAAATTATTCAGGATTTCAATCACTAAATAATGACAGACATTTGTGTTTTAGTTTTAATGTTCTTCAGCATTGTACACAATAAATGGCAGTCTTTGTAGGTCTGGGCAGAACATATGTGAAAGCAACTAATGATGACATAGTTGTGAAACAAGTAATGTTGCCATCTCATAGTGCTTGGTTCTGTGTATTAGTTCATGGCTATGGCTCCTTCTGCGTGGAATCTGCAAGCCCTTGCTGTCTCTATGTACATTTTATCTTGATGCTACGGTTAATTTCAACAACCCAAATGTCCTGATATCAGAGGTGAATTGATGTTTCTCTACTTTGCCTGTATGTAAGCATGTAGTGTCAATGACTACACTGTCTGTCTGCATGTACGTGTGTGTATTTGTGTGTGTGTGTGTGTGTGTGTGTGTGTGTGTGTGTGTGTGTGTGTGTGTGTGTGTGTGTGTGTGTGTGTGTGTGTGTGTGTGTGTGTGTGTGTGTGTGAATATGCAACCACATGCAGAGTATTTGTTTTTCAGAAACACAGGCTCCACAAATCAAGGAGGCCAGGCAAGATGGTCAGGCATGGTATATGTTAATGGCCATAATATGACATGGTAATAAGGCACATTACTAAAATTAGCTAATGAGGCAATATAACATGGCAGACTGATTCTTAAATACAAAACTGCTAAGCAATGGGACTGCGCCTGCAGCTTATTTGAATTCAGCAGAATGTTTAAGTTCAAAAACAGAAATTGTTAAAGTGTTAGGGGGTTGCTGCCACATTAGTGAATGTGTATTTGCAAGTGGTTCTCACTTCTGCTGCTTTTTCCAACAGTGTCCAATTTTACCCCTAGAGTTAAGAGGTCATCCAACCCCAGTTAATGTTTCATGTACTCCACAAAACTGGCATTGTGGCTTGGTAATGTGCAGATGGGGGCAACATACAATAACTTGGGGACATGTGTCTGCCTTGTTTGCAGACCCATGGGAGTTGTGGAGTACCTATTCCAGTGGATACAAAGGTATTTGAGGGTACACTTATATTATTTATTTATTTATTTGACATTTGTTGACTGGGAATGTATGACTGAGCTTGCGCCCTTTTTCAGCAAAGGCCTGGGGAGAAAAGCTCCACAAAGTATTACATACACCATAAAAATGTTTATAAATAATACAGTATGCTTAAGGTAATATAAACATGAGGATCCTTCACCAACCTACAGGGGACACAGAAGGGGAATGTCAACCATCTGACTCCAGAATATTCTATCATTTTCCTTGTTGCCATGCTTCAGCATGTGGAGTAGCATTTGTGGTTTCCACATACCCCAGAGGAGAGAGCCAAGGATGATACATATTACCAACAGAAAATGATTGATTTCAACAATTGGCTAAGTTTCTGGGGAGGGGGGTATAATATTTGACCACCTGGTAGGGCATGATTGAAAGACCATGTCAGACTACACTAATTTCCCAGGGATGGCCTGCACTTGTCCTATCTTTAGTTTTTTTGGATCTTGGCAAAGACCTTTTCAACCTCCATTGTGCCTTTTTAGGCAATGCAAAACTGATAAACCTACCAACTTAACTGAACCTATGAAGCAATATCTGAAGGTGGTACTGCTCAGCGCTAGAATTGTTAACAAGAAACTCCACTCCTTGCAAGCCTTTCTCTTCCTAGACAGTGTAGACATCTGTCTAGTAATAGAGACATGGTTTACAGTCACTGAGAGTACTCCAGCAATGCAAGGTTATAATGCTTTTCACCTTTAGATCAGCTGCTGTACAGGAGGGAACTAAAGGTGGAGGAGTGTCAGTCTATATTAAGACTAATATCACATCCAGACTAGTTAAAGTGTATGACCCACTGAAACTCATATATATGCAACTCACCAGAAACAGGGTGTTGTACCATATTCTTGCAACATATAGGTCCTCCTCCATGCCCCAGGAAACCCATACTACTTATCTCAGTGTAACAGAGTCCCTCATCGTTCAACCCAATACAATATACATGGGGAATCTCAACTAACCCTGTATAGATTAGGAATCTTACACCACATCTAACTTACAAGCCCAGCAATTCCTAAACTTTGCTAATACCAACATCCTGGAACAGTTAGTCCAGTCTCCTACCAGGGGTACAAACATCCTTGACATTGTACTCACGAACATGAGAAAGGCCAATATCCCTCACCCAAAATAATATCTTTGCTCATCAGATCTGACCATAAGTTAGTATTATTTGAAATAAAAATTAAATCCAGGGATACAGCAAAACCAAAAACCTTTAGAAGCTATTCCAGGGCTAACTTCTCTCTACTAAGCAACATTTCGGCTAAATTCCAAACACCTTCAAACCCAGTAAACACCATAGAATACACGGAGCTACTTACAAAAGCTGTCTACAGTCATATTGATAGCTGTATAGACTGAGCTGTGCCCAGTCATATTAAGAATAAGACAAACACAATAGACAAGCCACACTGTTGGAATCACACTATCCATTGGTTATACAACAAAAGAAAAAAATCTTGGCCAAGCATAGGAGAAACAAAGCCATAAATACTAAAAGCCCCCTGACCAATATAAGCAGGCAGCTAAGAGGGTTAATTAATACTTCAAAGGCTAAATTTGAATTAAAAATGTATTTTCAGGCAAATGACAACCACAAAACTTTCTACAGCTATGTTTGTAACCTCATAGCAAATACACAACAATTTGCTGAACTTATTGAAAATGACATCACCCACACTGAACCAGAGACCACTGCTAACCTTTTGGCTAACAGTTTCAGCTCAAATTTCTCCCCCAACTCCCCCAGATAGTCCAAAGGAAATAACACATAACACAATCTCCATGATCATTACTAGAGAACAGGTCATTAAAGCACTTTCCAAATTAAAAAAAAAACACTGCATTGATGAGGCTTGATAACATACCAGGATGTTTAATAAATAGCATTGAATCACTTTTCAACTGGAGCCTTCAGTCAGATTTTGTTCCCAAGGAATGGAAGATGGCTACAGTCATTCCCCTGTGCAAAGGAGGTCCAACCACTAATCTAGGTTACTACAGGCCCATATGTCTTTCCAGCCTCATATGTAAGGCCATGGAAAGAATCATCATGTCCATGATAAATAAGGACATAGGTAACTTGCAAATGTTGGACTCATTACAGTTAAGCTTTGTTAAAGGAAGGTCATGTCTATTAATCTGTTGGATTTTTTTTGAGAGGGTCACCAAAGCATTTGGATGAAAGTAAGACTGTGCACACAACTTACCTCAACCTGGCAAAGGCATTTAATATAATAACCCAATCAAACATTATAGACAAGCTTACTAATTAAGGTATAAACTCTTTTATCACCCAGTGGATATCCAGCTAGCTCACTCACCAGGAGGTCAAAATAGGTGAGGCCACCTCCACCAGAGTTCAGTCACTATCAGCATCCCCCAGGGCCTGGTATTGGGCCCACTCCTTTCTGGCATCTATTTTTCTGAAATGGAAGTAAATACTAAAGGTTTATGTCTGACTATGTTTGCAGATGATTGCAAGCTGGAGGTTATCATCAACTCCCTTGCAGACACTAGCATTCTTCAAGAAGGTCTATCTCTGACTAGTAAATGGTGCCAAAGCCAAGGTCTTACACTCAGTGCTAAGAAATGCATAATTGTACCCTTTCAGAAATAAACCATCCTGGCTAATTACATTGTTGATAATACACACATAAGAGCTGATCCAGTGGTCATGGATCTGGGTACTCATGTAGCCAATAGCCTTACTTCTGTCCACCGCATGGTCACATTGGTGAGAAAATCATTTTATTTTGCCCAGCTTATAAGTAAATGGCATCTAGGTCCAAAGAGGTCATTAATCCACTGTACTCCACTCTCATCAGACCAATCATAGAGTACAATGCTCCCTTTGGTATGTATCTGACCAGGCATATGCAGTAATTAGGGCGACCTCAAAGGTTCCTTATAAAAAAAGAATACAAAATGTAAGAAATCTGTCTTATGCTGAATGTCTTAAAGCCCTTTCCCTCTACTCAGTCTCCTATATATTGCTGAGGGGGTGATCTATGTCTGGCTTACAAGGCATCCACAAACCCCATACTTATGAATCTCCTACATATTTGCAAGTCAAAGAGTACCAGGAATACAAGGTTTAAGGATTGGAAATTTGTCTGACATAAACAAAATATGCTGGAGAGACAGATATATATCCCTGCTATTGAATAGTCATTCTGTCCATGTGCAGCTGAATTTATCTATTACCCAGTTTAAGCACAACCTAGAGGAGTGGATGGGGAATAGGAAATTTACACCGCGACTGGGCCTCAATGTCCTGTTTGGAAGCAGGACATCATTATTGTTTTGGAGAAAATGTGGTTAGGCTTAGAAAGCACCTCCCAGGTTGTTAACCTAATGACAGTCTATGAATCTATGAGATGGTATGTGGGAGTTCTAAGATACAGACTCTTTCTCTGAAGTAGTGGGAGGGCATAGACTGTACTCATATTGAAATAAAGGCTCCATCTGTTGAGCAGTAATGAAGGTACATGAAACATAAGGGATATCACTCCATCATCTGCCAGGTTGTCTGTAATACACAGGGCATAATCTACAATGTGTCTGCAGGCTATCCAGGCAGTTATCATGACTCCCAGATATGGCACACATGTGCCCTATACAAATGTCTTGTTGGTGATGCTGGAAGGGCCCATTAACCCTGTTGTATGACACCCATAAGTAATCAACAAAATCAAACAGACCAGGGGTACAGAAATGCCCAATCACAAACAAGGAATATTACTGAGCAAATATTCGGGTTGCCAGAGGCATACTTTCACTGTTAGGATTCTTCAGGTAGTGCTCTGCAGTATGAAACTGCCATATGTGCAAAAATCACGTCAATGTAATGTTACACAATATGACATCTAGAAAGCAGTTACAGAAATGTAAAGACTTACAGGACCAACAGTCCCTAGTACACCAGGGGTTAGAAACTGAGACAAATACGGAGACAGTGCAGGAGTCAACAGCAGGGGATGATCATGCCTGGCAGAGATGGGTGCAGTATGCTGTCACACTAACAAAGAGACAATGGCTTGCACATAACTTCCGAATATTGTAGACAAGAGTAAAGCAAATACACTACATACATACAAAATCAACATCAGTCTGTGCTTATCTATGCATAGGTTGGCCATACTGCACATGAGACATAAGCAACCAAAGTGATAATGCATAAATAACAGTACAAATAACAGCACAATTGCTATCATTTGCAAGATAGGAAGACTGTATAAGAGTGGATGTCTTTCACAGGGAAATGTGTGGTACTGAGGATTATGAAAGTAGAACATGATGTTGTGTGTCTTTTCAGTGTTAGGAGGGTGGGTTGTGGGCTTTAATGTAAAACTCTTTGTGAAGGGTCAGTGTCAGTGGAAGAGAGTGTGTATGTGTGTGTGATATGCTGCAGTCCATTGTAGTGCACTGGATATGTCCAAGGCAAACATGGCAAGGGTTTCTGCATCCCACCCATGAGAGCTGGTTCTGCCAGGAGTTGTGCTCAATGTTCCATGACCTTGTCTAGATGCTTATGTGATGTGTGATCATGAGCTATGTCTGCTATGAGATGTGCCACTGTAGTAATTGCCATAACCATGGAACACCCTCTCCTGGGTGGGAACACCTGCACAAAAAAAGGTAACCCCAGAAGTGTTAGATTTGCAGGAGTGTGAACTTGGTCATCCTTGTGAATGTTGCAGTGAACTGGCTTTATGTTTGGCCCATAACCTCTGTTAGGTGTGCTTGAGAGAACATGGGACATTCCAGTATGTGAATGAGTCTATCCAAGGAATCACGTGTATGGGATGTGCACTCCTGTACGTCATCATGCACACCTTGAATTACCATTCTTAACTCTGCTATTCCTGTGGTGATACTGTCCTGTACCTTTATAATAACCCAGCATGTATGCTGTATTGCAACCACTGACACACCCATCTCAGTGAAGAAGGGAGGGGTAAACATGTTTCTAGTGAACACCATTATCCACCCCTCTGTGTGGACCTCTATGTCCATGGATGCTAGAGCTAGATTGACATGTGCCTACCATGGGCAAGCACACTTCCAGACTGACAGTATCTCCCATTAACCTGTCCTTCCTGTGAGATGTGGGTATCCTGGGTATCCACAGGCATAGAAGCTGTACTGGGGATACAGTGGTCACATTTTTTGTGTCCAAGTCACTCTCTGTGCTCTCCTGCCTGTGCCATCTCATTCCTGTCACCATTATCAGAGATTACAGATCCTCCAATATCAGGCAGGGGCAATTCCATATTGCTGATGTTAGATTAAAAATCACCTTTGAATATACCAAACACAATATCCAGTGTAAGTGTGACCCAGCAGCAAAAGTATAAATGCAACTGAGGTTTACAAATATTAATTAACATGATAACAATAAATAATGTTATTGTATACCTTGTGCAGATATGGCTGTGGAGAGTGAATCCCTGATGTACCTGCATACCATAAATCAGACAGTGGCTAGGGTGCAGAAGACTTACATTTATTCACACACAAAACTAGATCTACATACCTGGGTCATTTCCCATAGATTATCTCAGGGGATGGTCCAACTCTGAGCCAGCATCACTGCTGTGTAGCTGTGCAACTGAGTGGCACCTTCACAAAGTTGCACATTTTCACCACTGCTTCTGAGAGAAGCCAAGACGTCCTCTGTCTCCATAAGAGGTGGTTTACTGAATGCCCCCCCCCCCCATGTATTGATCTATCTTCCCATTCTAGGATATGAGCACTTCATCTGGCAGCTCATATAATATTATTGGCCCTGTAGCACACCATCTCATAACTGTAGCTGTGGCCAGCAACCACAGTTACGCCTGCCTCAACATCTTCACAGACACACCCTGCTAGGCCAGGTCAGCTGCATGCAGGCCAAAGAGTTGCCATCCATAGAGTTGGAGGCCCTGAAGTAGCACTTCATTCTCAGCATCAGAGAACTTTGGCTTATGGAGGGACTTCTCTGCAGAGTCTACAGTATGATTCTGGTTCCCATCTTTTTAGACATTGCTCTGTAGGTATGAAAAGTGGTGAAATTACCAACTTTTATTTTCATCACCAGTCTTCCACTTGGTCATATATAGCATGCTACTTGTGTGCCTGATAGCTATGTATCATCAGTGTTAATAGATGGACAGGTTGTACTCCAGTTTTTGGTGTTGAAAAATCAGAAGGTTGTGAGTTCTATTCCCACTCCAAGTGATTAGATTAATTTTCAAATGTTTGACAGTGCAGTGCAACATGAGGAGGGTGCTGCACTTCTGAGTGTGCCATCCTTTGGAGAAGATGTTAAAGCAAGGCACCACCTGCTGGAATTAGTCAGGACTCAAGTAGATGTAAAAAATCCCATGGCAACTAATGAAAAGACTAAGTTCCTCTGTGCTTTGGCCAAATGTCCCCTAGTAGTATAACTACAACTTTGGATCTTTACGGAAAAGAGACCACTAGCCTACTGGGACTAACCTGGTCACCAAAGGGAAAATAAAGAAACAGACATCTTTATCCAAACTCTTTAATTAATGTCAGGCACATAAGTTCACTGAGCAAATGACCCCCGCAAAACAATATTGCAAATGACCAAGGTGACATAACTGTTTTACTCAGTTTTGCAAATTAAATATGTGTAATGTATACAAGAGTCACATTTATTTACTGAAAGTGCTATCAGAATCCCAGAAGGAATGCTTTGAACTATGCTGTAGTATGTGCTGATTGATGTGTCTCCCATTATTCTTAACAATCCTTCAGCCCAGCAATTGCTTTACCATTGCAATACCACCCCCACTTAGTACACCTTTCGAATAAACTTACAAGTACTGGCAAACCTATTTTTAAATATGCCAGCAGGTTCAGAAGCAGTTAAAAGCAGCTTTACATGAAAAGATGGACTTGTACAAAGTAGCACTTACCTTCTACAAGCAGAACTTTAGGTTTGCTTGAACAATTCTTCTGAATTTTAACTGTTGTAGGTTCTGACCTTCCTGTTCTACAGTTTCTTCTGTAGTGTGATGAAGCTCTTTGCCTGCCATTGTAGTTATAACATGCAGATTCACCTGGGTGGGTGTGATGATTATGCTAATTAAGGGTCAAATGATTATTGTTACTGAACTGCTCATCTTTTGCGACAAAAATACCTGCTAATTATTGAGTTATTTTTTTCTCAATGCTGTATGTTTGCCTGGGTTGCTGCAGGCAGCACTATGCATGCACAGTCCAAATGATGCCTCCAGGGGTGGATCCTTAATTCCACATCTAACCTTATGTAAATTAAGTTGCTGTAGTGCCTGCTTTATTAACAGTGCACACACAAGGATAAGGGACTCCATGTTTTATATCTTAAAGTGCCACTGTGAACCATAATAATGATAATAATAATAATCATAATAATAATAATAATAATAATAATAATAATAATGATGATAACAACAATAATAATAATAATAATAACAACAATAATAATAATAATAATAATAATAATAATGATAACAACAATAATAATAATAATAATGATAACAACAACAATAATAATAATAATAATAATAATAATAATAATAACACAGTAGCCAGCCGACTGTCTTACAAATGAGGTGCCCATTGATACCTGTCAGTGAATGGCATGTTGTGCACAAAAGAACTGCTTCATTTGACAATTTTCAGCCATTTTTTCCCTCTGATACTTCAAAGTGAGACATCATGGTTGAGGAAGGAGAGAATACTGCTTCTTTTCGAAGACAGAGTAGTCTGTGGAGGAGCCATAATCTTTCTTTACCTCCTCCATAAGGATTATAGCTAGATTGTACTGCAGAAGGACTATCACAGACTTCTATGTAAGACCGAAGTCTGGAATAGTTTATCCCAGGCTGCCACCAATGCCACTGGTATCCCATGCATGGTGGAACAGTGCTGTCACCATTATAGTGACATGAGGTGTTGCAATCCTGACCTCCTTGGGCAAAGGGAGGATGAAGTTGAACAGCAGTCACCACCTGCATGCTATAAGTAGAACTTAGCTGCACATATAACTTGCTGTGTGTCATCCAAAAATATTACACAGTATTGAAGAGATTGAAGGGAATAGGTAAATACACAGAAGATGACAGGAGCACCTAAGAGAACACTAGGGAAGTATAGTTCCTTCAGATTGTGCAGCTTTTTAAATTAAGAATTGTAAAGATTCATTTTTGTACAGCATACCTTTCATAAATCACTGTCACGTCCGTGATAACTTCCTTAGTTCAAAGGTAGCAGTATTATTGTTAAATGATAGTGTATGAGTGTGTATGCATACATTACATTCTGCCATTTACTTTGACAATGGGTACAAGATTTAAGGCTGTGTTCCCACATTGTAATGATGCCTAAAGGTTCAATTACACCCCCCTGCAGCTTTGTTATGATAACTTTTCTGTTGCAATGTCTGTCTCATTATACTAACTATAGCAATGGAAGTGGAAATATATATGTGCAACATTTTTGAGGTAGGTGAACATCTATGTCATGGACAGTTGTTGACAATATACTTGTAAAAGACATATATGTCTGAGTAGCATTTTTTTCTGTATATGTACATTTTTGCAAGACATCCTATGATTGTGTCTGGGATTATAGACACCTCTTGCTTTGTGAGGAAGATTATCGTGTTGATGTTTTGTTTTTCATAATGATGGTATTGATAGCCATGGGTTCCAGTCCCCATATCATTACACTAAAAGCCTTGTTAAAATGGGAAGTGTATTTGTTGTAAATTGATATATATTAAATGTAACTTAATCATATGACAAGTTCATATCAGTTTTATTTCGTTTTCATTGTATTTGCATCTCTCTCTTCACTACCCTTTTTTGTGTCGCTTCCATTTTTATTGTGTACATTTAATTTGTTTATTATTTTGTTTATTTCCATTTATTTTAATATTATGTGCAGCAGGATCACAATCTGCATCCATCCCTCTAGTAAGTCCTGTCTATCCCCCACTAGGTATCAACAGCAGAGCCGCCACCACCACCTAGCACATCTGGGTCCCAGCCTGTGTCTGTCACCTCCACACCTCCTGCCCTGCCTTTACCGCCCACTAAAGGTAGCCCCATATTTGGATGCTGGAACTGTTGTACCCACCAGTAACCATGCCAGCAGAGGTGACACCTTGGTCACCTATCGCCAGCAGGTAGACATTGTGGGTGAGATAACTGACCAGAGGTTAGATGCTTGAATCTGCCAAATGGAGAAACTCCTCAAGTAACTGATTGAGTTGAATCCTTGTCCAGCACAGAGACAGGGCCCAGTGGTGACAATACTCATGGTGGTGAATAATCTCCCACTGGATCACAGCAGGCTAACACTGCAGCTGAAGAACCCCATCCTAAGTTCATTCTGGTATTCTTCCCTTTTCTATTAATGCCCACCTTGTTGGGTGTACAATCCTTCCCTCATCATTGTCTCCCCCTTCTTTGCCTGATGTCTCCTTTACCATTGTGTTCCCTTCATCTCTTTCTGTTACCACACAACCTGTCAGACTTGCCTGTCTGCCCCATACCTACCCTAACCTTACTAGCTTCTTACTTCCAATTATTTCCTTCCCCTACTTACTGTCTCTTTATGCATGAAAAATGTACACCTATCCCACAAAAAATATATTTACCCAACCTTTACCATCTCCATCCTGCTCATTCCTTAGTTTCTCACCTTCTTTTCTACCCTCAGCCATCAACTGTTCAGGTCATATCATAATTTCCATTGCATGCCATTGCATGGCCTTGATTAAGCTGCTCATGTTGTGTGATGAATACAGTGTTCTGGAAATGTTCTGTTATTGGGTCTATATCACTTCATCAAAATCTCAGTTTAGCAAATTCCTTCTTTTCAACGAACGATTGTTTCAGCAAACTTTTACACAGGGAAAGAAACTAGTCAGTCAGCTACCACCTATGCAAAAAAAAATACAAAATCTTAAACTCAGCTATGTGGGGGCTTCACCCCCCCCCACACCCCATGTGGGGGGCTGTGCTCCCACACCCACCTAACTAAATATACCACTTCTAGATGTGGGGAAAAGGGCATATTCCCAATGATAACCAAATACTTTCTTTCCTTGTGTGAAAGTTCACTGAAACGATCATTCGTTGAAGTGTTCTTTCACACAATTGGGTTTGATGAAGAGTAATTTGCTAAACTGAGATTTCAATGACATGATATATATATATATATCCCTGTTATTAGACACATCCATAAGTGTAGATAATGTGACACAGGGAAGGTGTTGCATGCATGAAGAGCCATCATCAAGCAGCAAATCTGTTTATTACAATTGTACTACTTGCTAATGTTTGTATCATTTTATCTTGAGCTGTGTTTAAATGAGACCTTCATTCTCATATTCTGATATGTAGAACTGACATGTGGACAATATGTTATTTTACGTATCTTAGATTGTAGATGTTCACTTCAGTATCAGTTTAATGTCAGCTATGATCTTCATCGGAATGTGCAGCCCGATGGACATTAGCTTTTCATTGTTATGGTTTTGATTACTGATATACATCACATATGGCAGTACAGTGGACTATGGTCATAAAGTATTGTGTTGTTCCTGTTTCCATAAAGTATTGTAACTCATTCCCTCCAGTACAGTTCTTTTGAGTATGTTCCTTTAAATTCCAGTGGGTTTGGCATGAACCTTTAAAAAAATGAAGTTATCACCTTACCGTTCTAACAAATACTCATTTACAGAGGTCAAATATCAATACAATTGTGTTTGCCATCATGTATGCTTCAAAATAAAATATTCTGATACCTTGCATGGAACATGCTTTTGGAATTATGCATGCAAATATAAACAAGCAACATTTGATGCCTAAAGGTGCAGTAAGAGGTAACTGCAGAAATGCCCGGAGGTGTACTTGACTGTAATGAGTTAATGTTTCATGAGGACTGTTTTCTGCCTATTCATTTTGTCACAGTGGATATGTTATGCAGACAGGTGGTATTAGGTATGCATATGTAATTTCTGTCCTGTGCTGTGATTCATCTTGACAGAGCTTGAGGCCCACGAACAATCACCAATCAGATGTGGAAGATGAGCAGGCCTCTGATGACAACAACCATGACGATGATGAGGATAATGATAAGGAAGCTGGACCTGCACATGCCATCATCCCCGTTGTACCCCAGAGGAGGTGATGCTAGGCACGACATCAAGATGATTACTGGGATCGGATCTGGGAGGCGGTGACGGATGTGTTTTGTACACAGATAATGGACATGATGGGGAAGTGTTTTCAGGATATGGCACTGGCTATGCTTGACTCATTCTGGAAGCTAGCCTGTGAAATCATTCGCACAACGTAAATATGCACCAAATCTATGACCATTACAGAAATGCAGGACACGCACACAATGCACTGGCTACTGCTTGCAATACATCCTTATTCTCCTTAAACTTGCATGTTAGCCATTGTATGTTGTTAAAATTCATGTGTATAACCTGATATTTTTTAACTGTTCTGTTAGATTTGTGAGCATATATTATTCATACACTTCATTGGTATGTGTATATGTATTGACATTGCTTTCATGTATGTTCCTTTTAGGACTCTGACATTCATACATATACACATACACATACACGTGTGTTGCCTTTGACATGACATATGTGTGAAACGTATATCTATTCCATTACACATTTGTTTGAGTTATGTATACCTACTTGTGTATGTAGCAGCCAATTAGCTATCAGCACCTTTTCCACTGGTATTGGTGTAATGTGCTGGATTTCTCAAACTTTACAGAATTTAGCCCAAAGCTTAGACATACATCATCTCATCATCTTTTGATGACCAGATAATTTTAGCCTGCAATTTCAATACAAACTACTCTGTCCTTAAAAAAAAAAAAAAAAAAAAAAAAAAAAAAAAACTTTTATACAGTTTGTTCAGTGGGGCCATTATTTATTATTTTTTGTTTATTTGTTTGTTTTTGTATTATACATGCATGCAGTTATCAGGCCATAATCTTTA